>NW_010203844.1:39003-40029 GCF_000695765.1 Mesitornis unicolor | reverse complement strand
GGCTGCTGTGCCGTGGCGATTCCCCCCGACACACACGCGTGGGGTACAAGAGTGTGGGGTTTGCCCCTCTTCTGCCTTAAGGCGTTGTCTTCCTTCTCCGTGCCCGTTTCTGGGTCACGACCTCTGGCCGTTGCCTTTGCAGAATTTTGGGGTGACATTGCTAAAGAGTTCTACTGGAAGAGCCCACACACGGGACCCTTTCTGAAGTACAACTTCGATGTGACAAAGGGGAAGATCTTCATTGAGTGGATGAAAGGGGCAACCACCAACATCTGCTACAACCTCCTGGACCGAAATGTCAACGAGAAGAAACTTGGGGACAAAATTGCTTTTTACTGGTAAACTTCTGTTTTTATTATGGTGTAGAAGGTTTGTAAATATCATGCTAATGTGTACAAACAGCGTTACTTTCTACTGAGGCGAATTAAAACACGGTCAAATCTGAGGCTTTAACCTTTGCATAGGTACAGCAGGTGTTTGCTTTCTGTGCGTTCAAGGAGAGCCGTGCAGTGGAGCTTCTCTGTCATCCCAAGATGCACCGGAGAGGCCCAACATAGCACTGGGGAGCTCCTCACTTCCAGCTCTTCTATTGCAGTTGTACCTGCTAAAATCTTAGAGCAATCAGACCGTGTTGAGGCAGGTGCCACAGTTTCCTAGTGAAACAGGTAGATGTGGATAGAGATGTGGGATGAGGAATAACTAACATCCAACAGCAAAAAGTCGATAAAACCCAGATATCCCATCATCATGTTCTGTGGGTCTGGCAAGTTTCTGTTGCTGTGGCAGAAAGGGTTCTCCTAAAACCTGAGCTCCTGTATTGAGTCCTTGCAGTTGAACGTGTATAACACTGTGATGCATTCAGAAAGGCTGGTTTCTTTATGTTACCTTTGTGAGGAAGCGTTAACTTCCAGCCTTATCTGAAGTATGTTTGTTTTGTTTTGGTAGTTACTAGTGTTAATAGCCCTGTGAAACTTGTAATTTTCATACTGGTGCAAAATAGGTTTCACTGGTGGTGTCCCAGGTCTA
>NW_010203844.1:16431-38984 GCF_000695765.1 Mesitornis unicolor | reverse complement strand
AACTAGCTCAGCTGGCAGCACAGCTGTGTCCCCTGAGTGAGAGCAGTGCATTGCCTTCCTGTGGGTTTTGCTGTTTCCCGTGAACTAGCATGCATTTGTGTTGCATCGATGTGACTGTACGTGACAGTACAGAAAGCACAGCTGAATGTACCACTTGTCAGGGATGCAGTAACTTGTTGGATTATGGTGAGTCCCTTCAGCTGAGCAGCTGGAGTCTTACTGTCACTGCAGTGGAAATACTAATCATGTAAAGATGGTCAGCTGTGCTGCTCAAAGTGATTTTGGGCAGCTGAAGGGTCCCCCCAGTCACCTGGTTTAAAGGTGACTGAGGGCTACCTTGCTACAGTGCATGTTTATACAAGTGCAGTTCTGGCTGTGACTCTAAAATTGGGCTCATAATGATTTCCATCCATAGAGCTGTAAAAGAAAAAGAAAAAGTAATTCCAGTAAAAGAATTACACGTACTGCCTAGGCAAATAATCTTATTGATAAGACACAGGTGAAATGGTAGAGAGTATTTACTTCCCTGCTGGTTAAATACTTTATTTGACTTGCTCAGATGTAAAATGACTGTAGCATCTGAATGTAAAATCCTTTGTAAACTCATTCAGGTAAAGGTGTGCCAGCAAACAAGGCCATTTGGCAGGCCAGCGCTGGCAGCTGCGCTGCCGGTTTATGGAGGGACTGGGTGTATTGCTCTTCTTGCACATTAATCTCTGGGTGACAGCTTGGCAGCAGTCTACAGCTTTCATTTGGTCTGGGTGAAGATTTTCCTTCTTAGTTATTCTGGCAGCCTTTGTGGGGGTATTTGTGATGCTGAGCGCAACGTGGAGTGGATGTTAAAATGGTGGGTATCTGTCAGTCGTCCTGTTCACCGTGCTGAAAAATAAGGGCTCTCTGCTTCCTTCGCAGACAGTTTTCCCTGACTATTTTGGGATAAACTCTCCTGGTGTGGTTCTGTCACAGGTGACCTGGCACTGGGGTGTCTGAAGCTGGGAATGTCTGGGGGGAAATGAAGAGGCGTGCAGAATGGCGTGTGTGGTGCTGGCCTGCAAGCTTGTGGCACTGAGGTCTTGAGGAAGTGGGGCTAAGGATTGCAACTCATAAAGCTACTCTTCCAGGAGTGTGCGCGCCTCTCTGGACTCATGCTTTTCTTCAATAACAATATGTAATTGCTGTCGTCTTGGCCTTTCACATTTTGCATTTAACACCCTTTTGAACAAGCCAAGTTTCCTAAAAGACTTGAGACTTGTCATGCTGTATGAAAGGTCAAAAAAGAAATAAGAGCCTCTGAAAGTCAGCGAGGATTCCTAGGGAAAACCCCCCCCTTTTTTTTTTTTAAATAAATATATTGGCTACCTGCTTCTAGGTAAGTCTGGAGCCTGCTAGGTGGGAAAAAGTGCTGAGCTTACACCAAGGTGTCGGTGACTGCCCGGCTCCGAGAGCTTTGAAAAGGTACGAGACCATGGTCTTTGCTTTCAGAGAGGAAAAATTAGGGAAAAAAATGAATAATGTGTGAAGGTGTTGCTGAGCTTCTCTGAGAGAGATGTCCTGATAAAACTCAGAGCTGCTGTGCACTGCTGGATGTGGCTGTCTCGAGCTTTGCATGGATGGGAAGGAACGAGCAGTTCACCCAGATCTGTTACGGCCAAGCTGCTCTGAAGGCTTCTGCACCACCAACAGTCTAGGACTGCCCAAACTGGCTCCACTCAGGGTCTAATCCCAAACCACATGGAATTGCTCATTCAGCACAAAGGGCGGTACATGGGATTGCTTCATACTGAACAACTCGTACATAGGTGACGTTTAGTGTCGTGGTATCATCCTCTTGGTGCTGTTAGGACTATGCAGTTCAAAAGGACCACCATGAGTCAGCAGGAAACACTTCCATTTTCCCTGTTTCACTAAGCTCTCTCTTGCTGCTTGTGAACGTTACAAGTATTTCTGTTTCTGCTGCTTTTGATTCCTCTTTCTCTGTTAAGTATTGCTGATGTGGCTTAAAACGGAACAGAAGCTCCAGGAAATGTTTCTGATAAAGTGCTGCTCTCAAAAGTGAAATCTCTTTCATAATTACTTGGAAAGGCTGAAGTCAATAACACTACAATGCAGGTAGATATCTGCGGTGGATTTTGTAGGCCTTGGAGGCAAAGTGCACTGGACAGATGAGCTGGGACACTGAGGACACTTGCAGAGGACTTGAAGCAATGTTGAGGACGTTCTGTGGTGGGGAACATTAATTAATTAATGCTCTAATTAATTAGAGCAGGAGCAGAATATGCCTTTACCATGCCCTAGGCATACCTGCAGTGTGTGGACAAACCCTTAGTTGTGTGCTGAAGTGCCTGTTAATCATCTCATAGAAACATCAGCCTGGGCAGCTTGTGGTAAAAATACAACCAGATGGGAATTCAAACAGAACAACATCTACTACAAAACTCGCTCTAATTAGACCCTGGGGTGTGAAAGTACCTGGGTGAAGCCTCTTTTCTGTGTAACCTGTGCGTAGCCGAAGCACTGAATTTTCACCTTTGTTTCTCAAACTGGTTGTCCCAGCTGCACTCCTGGTGGTGCCTGGTGGGACCAGGGGGCAGGGACAGGAGGTAGAGCTTTGCACGCTGTTTTTTAGCCTCCCTGTACCTAAGTGAGCGGGCTGAGCAGGGTGCTGCTGGCTTCTGCCATCTTTGGGAGAGTGCATCAATTTTCCACTTTCTTGCGCCTGCGTATGAAGTAACACATCTAGAAAGGAGAAACAAAGATAGTAAAAACTGCCAGAGATTACTGGAGCTTTGTTTAAACAAAAGAATAACTGCATGTGGTTCCCAGAATGGGCCTAGGACAAACATGGCACACAAAGGTGTGGATCCTTTGGTGTGTGGTTTGGGGTTGTTTTTAATGTAATAAAGGGTTTATGGGCTTGTAGCTGTGAGATTTCTTCCAATAAATCTTTGTGCAAGGAAAAATCAACAACTGTAGAGCATGTTTTCAGAAAACAAACAAACAAATAACCACAAAGCAATCAAAACCACTAAACAAGCAAAAGTCCAAAGCCCTGCTGGAGGTTTGTGTTGGGAAACTGGAGATAGTTTTTGGACTGCAACCTTCCAGAGATGATGCAGATTGTCAAACACTGGTTCAGTCTAAACACGCTGCGTGGGGCCAAATGGGACAAGCCCACACCCGCTGGCTCCTGGGGCCCTGATGTGTTGCTGCTCCTTGATCTGGTGGCTGTTCCTTGCCATGGAGTGGTTCCTCCTGGGATGTGCCATACCAAAGTCAAAAATTAAGGCAGATAAAGCTGTGTTTCAGTTGCATTTCTGCTGTAAAGGTCTGGACCTCTTCTGTCTGCAGAAATAATCTTGCATTAAACTGCTGAGGACTTCTGAGTGTCCTGTGCCAAACTGACTTTTCATTTCTTTGGTAACTTCCTGGATGACTTGTCACACTTCCAGTGATGCATGCTCTTTCAATACTGTTCTGGTAGTGAAAGCACATCCCTAAATCACACAGGTTGTTTAAAGAATGAAAATTCACTATGGGAAGGTTGCATTTACTGGCACATTTGCAGGTGTGTGCCTGCAGGCTGCTGAGAGCAGTCAAAGCCCTGTTGCAGGTGCTACCAAACAGCTGTACTCAATGCTGCTCTTCCCCATCCCTGTTGTGGAGGGAAATCCAAGTAAGGTCTGCAGCAACGAGAAGCATTATGAAAGTTTACCATTGGTTTGGTTTATGCTTGCAGCACTACCCAGCCTCAGCACAGCTTCTTTCCCCTGTGGGGATTCTCCATGGGAAAAGGGGTGGCCCCACTCAGCCCTGAAAACCAGAGAGGCTTTGTGGGGTGCATTTTCAGCCATTGGTGTCATCTGGCCATTGTGTGTGCCGAGAGTGGAGTGATAGAAGGGTGCTCTTGGCAGATAAAATTACTGTGGAAGCATTGCTGGACAGTACCATGCTCTGCTTCTGAAAATCAGGCAGGTTAGGTGTGCCTAATGCAAGCAATAAAATCCATTGTACTTGTGTTTTATTAAGCTGCAGATCTTGTATCGTCCTTCAAGGATTAACGATAGCTTCTCATCACAGAAAATGTAGCTGTCTTACAGTGAGTTTTGTGAAATCTTCCAGCCTGGGAGAGGATTTCCCAAACTGGCTGCATCCGTCTGAATGCTGTAGAGCAGTGATTGTCCTACCTCAGACAAGAACATCTCTGCTTTGTGAGGCCCTCTGACTCTGAGCTGTGTGGGTAGTGCAAGAGTGGGAATGGTGGGAGCATTGATAGAAACCTGGTATTAAAACAAGGAGTGAAGGGCGCAGCTGTTGTAGCTCAGACACATTCAGGTCGTATGCTTTCCCAGTTTCTTTGGTGGAATTCCTCCTCTCCCGGTTCTGGGACAGTCACCAACCAGTATGGTTGATGCTGTGGCAGTCATGCAAACGGCTGCTGTGTTTGGATGCTCGTATATAAGTGCAAGCTGGGACAGGAAGGACTTGCCCTCAGATGTAGCTCCCTGCCTTTTCTCCACTGGTGGATGAAGTCTCGGTCTTCAGCTGTGGGCTGTTCAGAGCAAGGCCATGCTGGACTCTGAATTAACTCCTTTCATGTAATAGCTCTGATTGTCCCACTGTGGGTCTAGTTGCAGATGAGATATAGATGGTGTTGCCCCAGGGCACCATGGTGATGCCTGCTTTTTGGAGGCTCTTGGTTTGGCCTGAGGGGATGGAAAACATGGGGATCATGTTCTGAAGCTTGTTTCCACGCTGTATGTGTGTGCGCCGAGACCTGGCATCCACTAGTTTTCTCTTGTATCTTGAGGTTGTTCTGTTCCAAGTGTTTCTGTTAATGACTGGCACTTGCTTGCTGCATCCTACATTCTCTTTATTGCTAGTGAAATCTCCGGGATCGTTACCAGGTGAGCAGTTGTGCCAAAGAGATGAACTAAATATGTGAGAGCAGCAAAGTACCTTCTTCAGGCAGGTACTGTCCTGTGGGCTTCCAGTGCGTGGGGTGTGCTTTCCCAGATGCTGCGAGTCAGGGTTTTGAGCACTGAGTATCTCAGACAGCTGGCAGGCACGGAGTCACTTTGAACTGTTTTTCCCCTTCCGAAGCAGAGCTTGACTCATCCCTGTCAGGTTCGCATGCTGGTTTGCAGGGAGATGCTGTTTGGTTTGATGTTTTGGAGCTCTCAAGCCCTATTCCTGCCCTGCAGAGCCTTTTCCATCACATGGTGTAGGAGCAGGAAGCCAGCAAATGCTCTGAGCCGCGTGCTTTTCTGCTCTGCAGTGCAATGAAGGAAGGGGACAGGTATTAAAGGTTGGTGATAACTTGGTTACACAATGTCTGTGGTTTTTCCCATTTAGAAGCACCCCGGACTTATGCCTCCGTGGGAGAGCGTTCAGCATTATTGGAGATCTGCACTGGAAGTAGCTTTACTGAGCTCAAATAACCTGTAATCCTACTCTTGTAGGCAGGATGGGACTTTTCTTCTCTGTTAAGTCAATTCTGTAAAGAAGGCATTTGGGCAGCACATGTGGTTGCTCCGTGGCTGAGCAGTAAGGAGAGGGGTTGTGTGAGCTCTCCTGCTTGGGAACACACCGGCAGCAGCCTTGAATCACAGGAGCAGTTTTCATTTCAGTTGTGTGGAAGCTTTTTAGTTCCCAGCCTTTCGCTCTGAAACCCTTGGTAGCTGCAGCTGGCAGGGATACAGCATCTGTCTGTATAAATACAAGGGAATATCCAGGAAGTGTTTGACCAGATAAACAAGTTGGATGTCAATAAGTGCCCAGGATTAGATGGCATGCACCCCAGAGGAGTGCAGGAACTTGAATGTGAAATTGCAGAGCTGCTGGCCAGGGTATGCTGTGTACCATTGCAAAGGGCTGCTGTGCCAAGGACTGGGAGGTTGCCAGACCCCTCCTTCTAGAGAGGGCAATAGAGGGGGTCCTGGGAACCAGTAAATCCAACTTGCACCCCTGGTGGTACAGAGGAATTGGGTCACTGTGTGCATGGATCGGCGCAGTCTGCTGGAAAAGGTGATGGAGCAGCTGCAAAGTGAAGTCCTCCTGGCAGACCTGCAAAGCGCAAAGCAGGTGGCACTGAGAGTACGGGTACGGCTGTTTTCAGACTGCTTTTGTGAGGTTTCCCACAAAGGGTTGTTCAAGACAGTTACTTAACTGTGAATGGAAGAAAGGTCCTTCTGTGTAGCTGCTTTAGCGTTCGCCTTTCCTCACTTTCAGTGGTCACTTTTGAGGACCAGCAGCAGGACCCCAGGGATCGGTGTTGAAATGGAACTGCTAATGGTGGCCAAGCTCATGTGCCCTCCATGAACAGCATCTCCTGCTGCAGCTCCTGGAGACGAAACACTGGGCCCTGGTTCCCAATGTGGTGGTTTGTTGTAGTCTGAGAGACTCTTGGCTGAGCTGCTGGGAACATCCCAGTGCTGAAGTGCAATACTGCCATGTAAATGAGGCTTGTGGCAGCTTTTGTATTCTTACTTGGTATTTTTTCCTTATGCTGCTCATTACTTTGTCAGAGTGTCTGGTTCTGTTGATCCAGCAAAAGGGATTTAATAATTTTTCCCAAGTTCACAGAATCACAGAATCACTCAGTTGGAAAAGACCTCTGAGATCATCATGTCCAACCGTTCCTGTCTACCCCCTAAACCATATCCCTAAGTACCTCGTCTACCCGCTCTTTAAATACATCCAGGGATGGTGACTCCACCACCCCCCTGCCCAGCCTGTTCCAGCTTCTGACGACTCTCTCAGTAAAGAACTTCCTCCTTATCTCTAACCTGAACCTCCCTTGGCACAGCTTGGGGCCGTTTCCCCTTGTTCTATCCTCCATCACCTGGGAGAAGAGCCCAGCACCCACCTCTCCACAACCTCCCTTGAGGTAGTTGTAGGTGGTGATGAGGTCTTCCCTCAGCCTTCTCTTCTCCAGGCTAAACAACCCCAGTTCCCTCAGCCGCTCCTCATAAGGCTTGTTCTCCAGACCCCTCACCACCCTTGTGGCTCTTCTCTGAACACAAGTTGTTTCTGTCATGGTTTAGACAGTTGTTGTATCACCCAATGATCCCTCCCTACCTGGGGAAGGGAATCAGGAAAACGAAAGGAGACCTGTGGGTTGAAATAGAAACAAATTTAATAAAATGCTAATCATACTGGGTTTTATTATTAGTAATATTAATATAAAGTACACAAAGTTATACTCAGCCGATATAGTGGTCACAAGAAGTGGGGGAGTAGACCCCAACTTTGTTCCCATGAAATCAAGTATCGTAGTCTTTGCAGAAATGCAGCTTTCCTGAACAGGAAACTGATTCTGTTATTCTGTCTGAGCAAATTGCCATCTTACAATGTTGGCTTTGTACCCTACCCTAAGCTGTCTTTCTGCATGGATCTGGGTGTGTGGTTGCACAACTACCTGGGGGCGTAGTGAGGGCTGTGCCTGCACAGACAATAGCTCCCACATTTTCTCACGTCTGTGAAACCTGGATCGTGTATCACTGGCAGGTATTTCAGACACCTCTATGTGTTTTAAGAATAGTTTGTTTACTGCTGGGAGGAGCACCGCGGTTATGCAATGGTGGGATGTTGTGAATATTGGCAGGAGAGATGAGACTTGGGGTGAATAAATGGAGTTCATGGACAGAGAGGATGGTGAACTCCTGTGCAGATTCAGGACATGAAGATCAAAGCCTTCAGTTTGCTCATTGGCCCTGTGTGAATGGGCTGTGAGCTCTGCCCTGGCCCCCTGGTGTGAACGGAGCAGGAGTGGACAAGGACTTGGGCTTGATGTGGATGACTCTTACTCTGAGTAGTGGCATTTAGAGGGGACAGAGTGATCAGGCTCTGCCAAAAGAGGTGTCAGTGGTTGCTTGTCCCAAGCATGGCATTGGAGCATCCTGTTCACCAGTCACCAGTCCCGTGGGTGATTTCACTTGTGCCTGGTGGGCTTTCTGTGCACAGAGCTGTCAGGCTGTGGTGCTGGTTCCCAATGCTTTGACACGACATCTAGACTCCCACCAGCACAGTGATCTTGTCTTTTCCTTCTGCCCCAGCCCTGCGTCAGAGCCCTTACGCACGGCCGGAGCAGGGTTTCACTTCTCTGTTTGCATTTCTGCACATCGCTGCTTGTAAATGTCAGATTGCGGTGTGATACGAGACTGGGAGCCCTGGCAGTTCTCCGTAAATTCAAAGCTTATCATGTTCACAAATGTCACCTCCCTTCTTTAGGGGAATCCCTCAAGGAAATCAGTGTCCTTCCTGGTTACTTTTTCAATCCCAGGTACCTGCTAGTGAAGCATATTTTGCATTCCTGTTGCCACTGACCATCTCCTAAGAGATGTTCCTCGTGTTGAACGAGATGAAAGTCCAGCAGGTGACATCTGGCCATCGCCTGTAGAGGTTTCTGAGGCATGAAGCTGAAATGTCCACCCAAAATTGGATTAAAAGTTCAATTTCCTATAATGACCTTCATGGATATTGTTTAAGACTTCATTGAAATCAGCTTGCCTGGCCCTCAGTGTTTCTAAATCTTGAAAATTTGGCATTATGCTCCATCCAGAGATGCAGTATTTCCCAAAATGTGGTGTTTCCCAGCTGCAGGTGTCTTGTTGATTATTTTACTTACAGAAGCTTCATCCAGGATATGTTTTGTGGCCCGACTGCAAATTGTTTCAACAAGGAATCAGCTATGTTGTGCTGGAAATAAGCTCTCCTCCTGTTGGACTGGTAAAAATAGTCCGTGCTCCTCTGAAAATGTTACTTATGGTAAACATCTAAAATGTTTCCTCTGGTGTCAAACTCCTGAGTTCTTCTGCAGCGTCCTGTGGATTTAGCTCACAGGGTTAGAAATGCTGGCTGAGGTCAGCCGAACTCGGTGACCTGCTGCATAAATCTTGCATATGAGCTCTGTTGCAACACTACATAATAATTTTGTTTAAAGAAACGCTTTTTTTCCAAAAAGATCTTAAACTTTCCTCTAAATAAAAGAGGTAAAAAGCTATCGTTATTCTTCATTGGCTGTGTTGTAAAATACTTTAAGTAAGAACATAATTAGAGTTAGTGCATATCCGCTTGGCTTTATGGTTACTGAATAATCAAGTGAGGAGGAAGAATGCAGAGCCGCAGAGGAGCAGAATTCCCCTTGGCACTGAGCAGATGCTCATCAGCACCGAACGGCTGCTGACACCATCGTAACGGCCTTGTTTTGTCGAATGTGGTAAAATAGTAGTAGATTTTCCTTGAACAGGGCCTTGCTGTCAATTCTGTCTTCTCTAAAACTGTTGCCCCTGGGTGTTCAGGCTCTCGAGTGCGAACACAGGCTGTACAAAGCTTGTGTTGACTGATGAACCAGCAGCGGTGCAAGCCAGGAGGTGTCAGTTCCTTTAGAGCATCCCACAGCCTAAAGAAAGGGGCTTGAAGTAGAGTTTAGGATGTAGCCTGGCAGACGAGTGGGAAAATTGGAGGAAATTCTGGAAGGTCAATAAATAAACAAGTGGTTTGGAGCAGTGTCCACCTCCAGCTGGGCTCTGTGCTGTAGGCATCGCTCAGGGTACGGGGAAATGGACAGCAGTTGGGCTGCACAAGATAAATATTACTATAGAGGCTTCTGGTACCTGTTCAGGCTCTGAAAGGCTGAAAATACAGTAGCTGAAAATATATTTAATGAGAAGGACGGACAGAAAGATTGATGTGGTTTTTCCTACGGGACACTAGCAACGATGCAGGCATGTTGGGTGTTTTCTTTGTAGGCTGCGTTTCCATGTGGCTATTTTTAAAGGTCATTAGAAGACTGATTCCCTGGTCACAGAGCAGATGGTGGCCCACTGTCCTTTTAGAAATAAGCTCCATTTTAGCTGTTTTGTAAAATACAGGCAGAGTAGTGCCTGCGTTTGGGTCATTTGGGCTGGAGAGGACGTGCGCTGGGGGCTGGACACCACATCGTGCTCTGCAGAGCACTGGGTCCTGCTTTGGCACGGCACAACGCTGCTTGCCAGCCTGATTTGGGTTTCTTTACAGCGATAGGAACCCCTTCATCCCAGGTACGTGATCAACTCTTGGTTGAGATTATTTGGCTCAGAGATGGATTTGACAGTGGAGTTTTGTTAGGCCCTACCTATGTGTATGAGGGGCACTGGAGGGGAAAATCATAGTGGTTTTAATGCAGGTCTCGGAGTTAGCTGTATGGTTTTAGAAGGTGATGCTGTTAAATTGATAAGATTTTCCTTTTCCCTGGGGTTTCTGTTGCCAGGTTTACTCAACAATGCTCTCTCAGTGCTGCCAGATAGTTCTGAACATACTGGGAAAACCTTTTCACGAGCCCCTCCCAGGCTACACTCCATCATTACACAACTTCTTCTTTCTTGATGCTTGTCGTGATGCAACAGGATTCAAGCATGTCTGCAAGGACCATGGAGGCTGAACTTTCTGGTAGACTTTTTACTTGAAAAACCTCTCAGCCTTCCCAGAACTCCTTTGGGTTTTGCTGCCATGCATTACCATGGGAGATAGGTGACGTTGAGCGTGGGCAGGGCTGGGAAATCTGTCCCGTTATTATGAAATGTTCTCATAAAAGTTTTTTACAGACACATTTCAGCTCGGCTCCCTGGAGTAATCGGTGCAGACACTGCTTTAGGCCGTCTCTATAGGAGCTTTTCCATATTGAACAACTCGTGCAAGTACAAGCATTTTTTCCTGATGAAACGGTGTCTTTTTCTGATTATCTTGAGCAGCTGGTCTCTCCAAACTTCACATTTCAACGCAATCCGTTTTCCCAAGGACACGTTTTCAAGGGCTCTCTCTACTCGAGTGCCATTCCTGTGTCATATGGAATAAGCAAGACTGGAAGTGGAGAGAGAAATCCCACTTTTTTCAGTTTTTCTGTCTGTTTTGCTGTTCCCAAACTACCAAGCTGTCCCTGGACAGACCCTTCTCCAGGCTGCAGTTTTCCCGTCACTCCTAGAACAGCCAAGGCCAAGTGGCAGCAGGAGGTCCGTGAGCAGCTCAGAGCGCCGGTAGCTGAACACGCAGCCCACGAGTGCTGGCGCAGGCATTGGAAAGGCCCGGGGCTCTTGCTGCCCATGCGGTGTGCACGTGAGCCCGTTCCTTAGATGGCAGGAGCTTGGCCTGGCCGAGCTCAGCCTGGCATTTGGGCTGCTCTAATTCTGGACGCGGGGCGGATCGGGAAGCCATGAACCCATCTGGCCGTCCCCGGTGACCTTGGAGGTGAGGTAGAGGAAAGCTCCTTCCTTCGCTTTGTTCTGTGCTCTGGGGCCAGGCCATCTCCATCCCGTGTCTCTCATGCACCAGCCTGGTCCTGTACTCAGGAGGTATTTTGGGCTCTTGAGTGTGTTTTAGTTCAGACAGCGCCAGGAATGTTTTAGGGCAGACATTCCCACAGTGATGTTTTAGCATCTGGGAAAGCGTCCTTTCCCTCTTCCAACACCTTTTTCAAACTGGGAATCTGTGTTTTCTTAAGGGTGGTTTCCAGTAGCTGAAATGTGGAGCCTTTTTCCTGTATGAAGTGAAACCGTGCTGTGGGCTGCCGTCACCGCTGCGCCAGTTGGGGAGTGAAACCTGGTGCCTTTGAGGTGGTTGGCTGTGCTCTGCACGTTTACCTTCCAGGTGCCCCGCGCCACAGCTGCACTTGGTAAATTTGGGTTAATGCTTTTATTTGAGGGTGATGTGGCCACAGGAGCTTAGAGGAGAAACTTCAATGATGTTCAACCCCTTTGTTCCTCAGTGGGAGCATTTACAAGGGTCAGATAGGCTGTGGCTTTGTGCTGTAGTTTGCTTTGTTCTGTGTTTTTTCTCTTTCTGACTGCAGATGGTCTGGCAGGTCTTGCAGACCTGTAACACTTCACTCGCTCGGCTTCATTTCATCATTTTCTCCTGAACACCAGCTTCTCTTAGTGGTGTTATAACCTTTGTAAACCACAATCATCGTCGACAGTTACCTTGAAAACCGTAACTCCGCTGATGCAACATGTACTTCCTGCTGCTCCATGCAAATCCTGAGGCAGTGTTGCACAGGGAAGCTGTTTTCATCCATTATTCAAACAGGTTATGTAAATTATTTTTACTTGGAAGTTCTGATGAAAGACAGAAACAACAGCACTGCTCATTCATTGCCAGGTCCGTTTGGGTGCGCTGGGAAGTGTACAGAGCTTGTTATCCTACAGCAGAGATAGGCTCAGCTTGCTTGGATGGGCAGTGTAAGCCTTGCTTGGTTACCTGATGAGTGGTTGAAGCGGATGAGGGCTTTGAGAAGTCCTGTGGTCAGCCCCAATGCGTGGCAGAGCAGTCACTTCGTAACGTGCTTTGGTGCAAGTACCCAGGGCATCTGGCCACAGCTTCCCCCTCCCAGTGCTGCTGCTCTGCATGTGAGTAGTGCTCTGCAGAGCCTTTGCTTCCTTTAATATGCTGACAGGGATCTCTTTTGTGCACAGCGGGGTGCCACTGTCCTGCACAGCCCTGTGGTGATGGTCCCTGATGGTCCTGGCCATGAATGGTTGCAGGCAGGTAGAAAGTTATCATCTTCGCATGAAACCTGACTTTTTCAACCAATCTCTAGGAGAAAGCCTGCCTCATAAGGTCCCTTGTTCTGCATCTGTGTGTTTAGCTTAAAGAACTTGCGTTTCCTTAGTCGATGGGTGGTTCAGCTGAGACCATATGGCCAGAAAATGCCTTTCTCCAGCTGATTGTACACGCAACATGCAGTATGTAAAACATGGGCTTCTCAAGTGCTAAAATACTCAAATACATCCCTGCTGTGACCCAGATGATACTGTAAAAGTTTGGATTACTAGTTGCTAAATGCAGGACTCAGTTTGAGGGAGATAACAGAAATGTCAAGCTCAAACTGTGATTCGCCATGTATCTCATCTAATGATGTATCTGGGAAGTTTGGGGAGCTGAAAATTGGTTTTTCCCTTCAGAAGAAGGCTTACTGTTAGATAAAACATCGTATACTAGCAGTCATGACAGCGCTGCTGCCAGCTATTTCCATCACCAGTTCTTAAAAAAGGATATATTAGGGGGATGTTGGATTTGCAAGGCTTGGGCTGTGCGCTGCAGGTGTGGAGGTGAGCACTGCAGTAGCATTCTCAGAAATGTGAGGGTTTTTATTTTAGTTTTATTTCTTTTTCAGTTTAATTTGGGCAAGTGAGTCCATGCGAGAGGCTCAGGACTGACAGCTCTTGCTTATATCTGATGGGTGCTGAAGGGAAGATGCTGCTCCCAGGACTTTGCTGCCAGGACCTTACAGGCTCACGTTTGACGCACAGAGCACTTGGTAGCGTGCGAGTGGGCATTTCTTTAAATGCCTGGTCTAAAGTAGGTAATTCCCTGGGCTTTTGTGCCAGAGAAGAGGACAGAGCAATCTCCGAGTGCTGCGGTAGCTCGCTGAGTGTAGCTGTGGGCACTCCAGACTATTTTCAGATGCGGGGACACTTAAAGCCGTCGCCTGCTCTTGAGAGACTGCTTGGAGGCCTGTGCTGGAGATGCAGTGAAAGGAGGTGCCTTGTCCTGTAGAAATGTGGTTGTTTCTTATTTCCCATTAAGCACAAGATCATCTTAAAATCCGAAGCCTGAGGATTCCCCCGCTGATGCTAGTGGAGCTCTTTTGCAGTCACGCAAATGAATGGGAAGGGCTTTGAAAGCCCTCTGGAAATCCTTGCAAAAGTTTTGAGTTCTCTTTGACTTTGCTCTGCGTTTCTCCAGCAGTGCCCTATGTGCGCTGGCTTTGAGGACGAGCCTGGGTGCATCCCCTGACCTGAATTTCCCTCCTGAAGCCTAGTGAGGAGGAGGACCTGGTGTGTTTGAGATGCGCTTCTCGTGTGCAGGGAAAGCAGAGACATCCAAGCGGTGCCTCAGTGGCTCAGAGCAGTGTCCCTCTCCTTCCTGGGCGTGGGAGACCGCTGCTCTGCCAAGAGTGATGTCATTTCAAATTCTTTGTTAATCTGGTCTGCTGGGAGTGCCAGCTCATTTGCATGGTGTTGCGTCACATTGAAATTAGCTGGTTTTTATTTTGGCAGCAAACCATTTCCCTGGGAATGACACATTCCTGTTGCATCTCCTGACTCTCTGTCCCATCACTGTGTCTGAACTGGTCCCTGGGCTGCAGGAGCCCAGAGCTGGTTCATGGAGGACCACAGAGAGAATAACACAGAGCAGGCATGGCACTGAGCAAATATACACGGGTATATTTATATATGACCTTGGAAAATAAGCCAACCCTTGGCATCCCATCCCAGTCCCTCAGATCATAGGTATTTAAGGGCTGGGTGTTGCTGCACGATGACATTGGCCAATGTTTCATGCAGACATATCTGCAGTGCATATGAGCAAGGGTGCCAGGCCATAAATCCTGGTTTACTCAAGTGTTGGGCACTCTTAGCTTTGCTTCTGTTGCCTCTCTTTAAGTACCGTGTATTTCCACTACATGCATTCAGTTGCTTTCAGGTGTAGTGACCTACGCAGGGCTGGGGACTTTGGACTAAATTTTCCTACTATTGGAGAACTTTAGTCCAGGATTGGATTTTTGGGGTTTGGCTACTCTGTGCTCGGAAAGGCAGATGAGGACATGTGTGTTGTCCAAAGCTGTAAGTACCTCTGAATTTGCAGCATCACTCTTACCTTGTAATGCTGGTACAATAACAAATATTACCTTGCTTTTCCAGGGAAGGGAATGAACCTGGGGATTCTACGAAAATAACATACAGAGAGTTGCTTCACAAAGTCTGTCAGTTCGCCAACGTCCTCCGCAGCCAAGGTATGCGGCTGAAGCAATGGGAGCATTGGATACTAAGAAGGCATTGCGCCAGGGTTTTGGAGGCTGGGGTCATTTTTTGTGTGGTTTCCAGTCTGTTGAGTAATTCTGGGCAAAAATGCTTCACTCCTCTCTCTGCTTCCACAGTTGTGAAGCAGGATGGATGCAGATTTGCTCTGCAGTGCACTTTTGGAGATTGATCTCTGGCTCTGTCTGTGTAAAATAAATCAATGCTGGTCATGTCAGCTGTACAAGGAAGAAATTTGGGCTCAAAACTCCCAACAAGCAGTGGGCACTGGTTGCATTTCTGCCTTCTTAATGGCCTGTGTCCAATGAGAACAACATGGAGCGTTCATAGTCATCTTACAGGAGCCATAGGGCTCGAAAGGCAAAACCCAGGGCTGGTTCAGCTCTAACTCCAGCTAAGGCTTTATTGTGTGCACACGAATGCTGATTTAAAATTATTCTTTTCTTTCTATATTCTGTTCTTTTGACATGGAATGAGTTCATTTTGACAAGCGCCACGCTCATTTTCCCCTCTGCAGGTGTCAAAAAAGGAGACCGAGTTTCCATCTACATGCCGATGGTCCTGGAGCTGGTTGTAGCCATGCTCGCCTGCGCCAGGATCGGAGCTCTGCACTCCGTTGTGGTAGGAACAAGCCCTCCGCATTGCTCTTGGAGCTGAGCTCACTTTAGGGAGCAGCTCTTGTTTTTGGGAGAGGGGCTGGAAAAATGGCTGCTGACCAAGAGATGGATGGAAACTAAATTAAGGTGCTGCTGTTGCCTAGCCCTTTTCCGCATTAACTGTGGAATGAGCTGCTGTAGTGCTCCCTGTCAGTGCCATGGGTGAACTGCGCAGCTGCTCTTGGGTTTTTGGGATTTCTTATGTTGTTGCTGACTTGGTTGTGCGATCTCTTGTCAGTTTGCAGGTTTCTCGGCAGACTCCCTTTGTGAGCGGATTCTCGACTGTGGTTGTTCTCTCCTCATCACGGCAGGTAAAACCTACATCTGTGCCCTTGAGCCATTACTGCTGCCTGTCTGAAAGGTCTTTATTTTAAAAGCCAGATGCACTTGGAAGTGGAAGAGGAAGGGGCAGTGCTTCAGCTGAGCTGCCGCAAGGCAGATGCATGGTTTGTAGCTGTGCTCGAGTAGTTTTCAGCTCTGAACGTACAGCGGAGCATCTGAGCAGCCCGCCCACTTTGTGCTGTACAGCATGATGTCACTAGCTGCTAATAACATGTTTCCAAGCGCTTCTCATCCACGATCCTCTTCCAAATCAGCCAGATGTTTGCAAGATGTGTCATTTAGGAGGCAGTCCTAATATGAGTATTCCCTCCCCAATTTCAAGGACGTTTCTGCTGCAACTCCCAGCCTTGTAAAACGAGGGATGAAGAAAGTGGTAGTGTTTGCATGTAAGCCCACTGCATTTCCCCAACTTTTTTCTTTTTTTGCAATAGTGCAAGACTTAGTGCTTTTATTAATAGGTCCGTGGCATGGAAAGGACCCATTAAACTGCGATCTGTGCTCTGGCTGCGCTGGGTTATTTCCCACAGAGTATTCCCAAGAGACTTATCAGGTCAAATTGGAACCTCTCCGAGAGAATGAATTACACCATTTCTGTTGGCATCTGTTTCTCTAGGCTAAAAGGGTGGATTAGGAAACCTTTCCCATCAACTGTTTCCCTCACTCCAGTGCAGGAGCTCTACTCTGTCCTCCTGAAAGTGCTTGTTGCTTCCAGCTGTCCCAGGCTGCCTTGGCTGTGAACCCTCTCTAATATTCACCTTACCTTTTTACAGATGCCTTTTCTCGAGGGGACAAGCTGGTCAACCTGAAGCAGATTGCAGATGAAGCCCTCCAGAAATGTAAAGACAAGTAAGTTTGGATTCCCTCATAAGGGCATTATTGCCAGAATCTGCTCCTGCACAAGTGGAAATTTTCATAGGTGGGCAGACTGCAGCAGTGCAGTCTCAAGCTGTGCTGCATTCACGAGCCTTTGAGAAGTAAGACGTGCTTTGAGTCTTAAGTCTTTTAAGTCTTGTTCCAAAGGCACTAATTCAACAATAGTGAAATAAACCAGAAATTATTCAAGTTTGGGAAATGGCTGTGTAAATAGGGCCAGGCGTTCCAGTTGACACGCACCAACATGTGCACAGGGTCAGGGCTGGCTGTGCACAAGGGTATGGTGAAGCTGCTTTATTTTTGTAAGCATCTTCACTGAGATACTGTAAACCATAAAGAGAGAGATCTATCATCAGATTTTACGGAAAGGAAAATAATCATGGTGGAATGACTTTACCAAGCTTACAGACATGATGTCTGCATAGCTCGTATGAGATTGAATGTGGTCTCGTAGGTTAGATCAGACATGAAAATGTAGGGCAGATAGTCTGCATGTTAGAAATTCCAACTCTTTTAAAGCATTTAAAACACTAAAATTTGAAAACATAAGTTGATATGTCTGTAAAAATTGGTACCTGAGAGGACAGAAGTTATCCTGAATTTGGGAATTTACTGATGGAGACAGTGTGTTGGTACCCTGACAGGGTTCAAGGGAGAACAGATCATTTTGTTTGCATTCTCGGTAGGCTGTGTTTGCCTTCATGAGGGGACAAATGCTTTTCCTTGGTGTGTAATCTGTCTTTGGAAGCCTTTCCTCCCTCTGAATCTGACCAGTTGGTCACACCTAGGCATGGGAGCAGCCACCCCATATCTCCTTGGTCTTGTGGGAGTTCTTGTTTGCGGTCACAGGTGGGCACATGTGGGGTTTGTAAGGAATCTCCCCAGCAGTGACCTGAGAGATGCCTGTGGGAACCTTGCTTCCTCCATAGGAAACACACCTGATAAATCCCCTGAAAGCTGTGCACAGATCTTTCCTGTTCCCCGAGCTCTGTTCCTGTGGCTGGTTCCTTGGCCATTCGTCTTGTGCCTGAAGTTTGCATGGTGGCTTATGCTTTAGGTCGACACGAGCCCACAAAGAGCAGGCTCAGCCCTTGCCTGAAGAGCCTGGACTGATGGCTCCTGCTTTTACAGGGGCTCCCCTTTGAAAAAGTGCATCGTGGTGAAACACCTGGGGAGGGAAGAGATAGCGATGGATGGGGCGTGCAGCAAGTCTCCTCCTCTCAAAAGGCTGTGCCAGGATGTACAGGTATGCTCCTGGGGGGATGAGAGGGGAGATTTTATTGCAGTGGGCTTGAGGCCAGTGAATCAATCAGTGCAAAACCACTGCAGCACTTCCCTGGATGCTCCTGTTCTCGGACTCCTGTTCTTGTTTTCTCCTCTCCTTGCTGTTGTTGCACTGTGAATGGTCTGAAAAATGGTTCCTTTGCCTAGATCCTGTCCCTGCTGCTTCCTTTAACACCATGATTGGAGCCAGCCCACAGGACCCCTGAGCACAGCAGGGCACGGCTTCCATAGCTGCTAGGACAAGGACAAGATGCCTGTTTTCTTCCACCCAGTGAAGGGATTTTCCTTCATAGCTCTGTATATATGTCCCCTTTTGTGCAAAGACCAGTGCTGTCCTGTGCTGTAGCTGTGATGGTGGAAGCAGGAGAGGAAAGACAGGAGATTTGTGCTTGCAGCGTGGGTTCAACACAGCCCCCCAACATGACAACAGCCATTCGCTGAGAACAGTGCAGTGCCTGTGCAGCTGGCACAGGAACCGTGTCAGCTGGCGGGGCTGGGGCTTCCCTTGCAACTGAAACCAGATGAAAGGATGTGGGCCAGAGGCGTGGGGGGAAACGGGGGTGGAAGGAGGAGGAGGTGTCGTGGGGCCATGGCTGCCTGCTGAGCTCCTGAGGCTGCTGTGCAGCCCTGCTGTGCCTTCATCTGCCAAAAAGGCAGGTTGCTGTCAACTGCCTGACAGCTCCATGTCCTGCAACGGTGTCATCTGTCCCTCTGTGTTTGGTGGTTATTTGCTTTGGGTTATCCTCAGGCTGCTGCTTGCTCAGAAATGGGTTGTATGTGGGGAACGCATCTGAGCTTTGGGCTCTGCGTTCAGAAGGGATTATCTGTGCACAGCCCTGGAGCAAGGAGTCCAGCAGATTCTGTATCTGAGTTAATTTTTCTTGTTCGACTGTGTTAGTTTTATTGAGGTGTTGCTTGGTGTTTGCCAGCCCGGTTGTGTTACATTGGCCTCTTTTGCCCCAAAGGAGGCAGTAGCTGCAAAGGGGTGGCAGAACTGGAGCAGACCAACCTTCCTGTGTGAGATTTCCGTGGTCAGGCATTGCAGAGAAGCCTGTCCCTGTGCTGGTCATCGCTGGTGAGGTTATTGTGCAGAATATCCCGGGAGGAGGCTGACGGGTGCCTCTTACCCTTTAGCTCTTGCTGCTCTGCTTGTTCAGACACTTTTATTAAAGATTGTTTTCCCTTGTGAGCACATTTTTACCATGCCATTGGCTTGCGTAACGCTATCGGATGGTCCATGGGCTGTGTGCTGGCTCTGTGCTTCTGTACCCACTGCCTGTGTGCAGGGGGTGGTCAGTGCACAGGAAAGGTGATGGAAATGGGCAGGCTTTTCCTCAGGGGGCATCTCCTGGCCTGGCTCCGGATCTGAGCACTTTCCAGCCTGCTGGGATGGTTTCCCAGCATCCGGGCCTGTGGGCTTCCAGCTCCCTGCCTGCAAAGCTTGGTGTGGATCTTCCGCTTCTCGACTTTCACACCTTTTTTGTGGATTTTTAACAGGAAAAAAAGACAGAGAGCTCACAGAGACTCCATCCCAAGGTATTTACATGCAGCACTGCCTCCCTCTTCGTGACACCTCCCCACCGCTTCCCCCTCCGGTGCTCCACCTTCCTAAACGCTCTGACTGCACGGCTACACGTGCCTTCCTAACCAAGTCACAGCAGTTGCATGTTAGCAGCAGATACCACTCACCGCTTGGCCAGAGCTCCCCACAGTTTTGGGGTGAATGCGGTGCCACCAACTTTGCTGCCAGAAGCAAACCTGCATCCATAACCCCCCTGAGTGCACGTTGGTGTGCTGCCGGGGGCACATGCAGAGCCGCTGGGATGCACCATCAGCATTCGGGTGACGGTTCATCCCTCTGCCTTTTAAAAGCAGCTCTTGCAGTGCACTCCCCTTTGCAGTGAGGCTGACAGGGATTGCCCACAGCTTCCTGGCCACGGGCAGCAAACCTGGAGCTCCAGACCCAACATGTGGACTCTCCCTGTCCCATCCAAGGACCTGCGGTCTCAGGAGCAGGCAGACAGAGGCAGGCCTGGCTTTGGGGGCTGTGTGCCGTGCCATGGGTCTGACCGCCTCTGTGGGGCAGTGGAATTTGGGTGCTAAAATTGAGAGATCCTTGAGGGAGGGATGCAAGACAGCAACTGTAGGATGGGCACGTGTGAGCCCACCCTGGGCTTGTTTGACCTGGTGCCTTGCTGGGAGCTTTCTGATGGGACAGACTTGTGGAAACCATTTCCCTATGTAAAGCCAGGAGCCCTGGGGATCCGTGAGAGCTTTCCAAGTGGGCTTAGTTATTCTGGGCTGTCAGGTAGCTTGTCTCCCCTGCACCACTTACACAGGAGCTGCATGCTGGGCTGTGGGGTCCCAGTGCCTCCAAATGACACATGGACATCTTCAGGGCTGCAGAGTCACGGTGTGACCCCGTAGCTGTTCTGCACCCCAGCTGAGGGAGCTGTGGGGACTCTGCAGGCCGTGTCTGTGCAATGGGCTCTACTCTGTGAGATGTGTCCCAGATGGGAGCTGCAAGGCTGTGGGTCAGCACACCTGCGCTCACAGAGATGGTCAAAGTGGAGGTCTGTGCTGAGCCTTGGGGGTGTTACCCACTTGGCTGCCCCCAAGCTCCTCTGAGGAAAAGCGAGAAGGTCAGGGAGAGTCAGGTCTTGCACTGAGCTGTGCCACCACAGAGAGCCAGGCAGCCAGGACAGCAACTGAGGTGACCTCTGCCCATCAGCCACAAGCACTGGTGGCTCTGTCACAGCTTGGACATCCTTCAAGTGGCCACTGCCGGGCAGTTCTGTGTTGGAGCAGTCACTTCTTACCAGGGTAGTTACCTTAAAATCCAGATAATGGATTTCAGGTCTGCAGGGCCAAGCAGCGTGAGCCTATGTTCCTGTTTGCTGCCATAGGGTCCCTGCAAGGTGTGCAGGGGCGGTGAGTGTGTGGCTGTGCTGAGTCTCACTGCTTTGCTGTTCGACTACAGCTCAGGGCAGCCCAGGAGGAGCCCCTTTGCTGTGAGAGCACAGAGCAGCTGCTGCGGGCCCTCTCCTCGCTGCTGAGAGGGATTTATCAGTGTCACCAGTGGTTTGGATGATCTGCTTCAGGTCTTGCAGCCAGACCGTGTTTAAAGGTTTTTTTCATGGCTGTGGGCTGAGACAAGGAGCTTCTGAAGTGGGAGCTGCAGCTGTGGTGCATGGTTTGCAGCAGGCGGTGCTGAGGCAGAAGCTGTGCTGTGAACATCTGCCTCAGTGGTCCATGAGGGGGGCGAGGTTGGGGCTACACCCCTCGTCCCCCCTCTCTTGCTTTCGAGTGGGCCTGTTTCTGATCTTGTGCTTTTCTCAGACCCCCTGGAACCCAGCTGTGGACGTGTGGTGGCACGAGCTGATGAGCGGTGCCAGCACGGAGTGCGAGCCAGAGTGGTGCGACTCGGAGGACGAGCTCTTCATCCTCTACACAAGCGGCTCAACTGGGAAACCAAAGGTACACGTCCCAGCTCACCAGCCAGGCTGAACCACAGCAACACCTCAGCTGTGGGAACTGGTGAGGGACCCATTGGGAGGCCCCAGTAAGAAGAGGAGCCAGGGAGGTGCTGGGAAAGGGGATGTGCTGGTCATGTGTGCTCAGCTGCGGTTTGAGCTCAGTGGCCTGGTGATGCTCAGCTTGGCTTGGGGGGGTGAGGGCCCTGGTGGGAGCTTGCCCTGACAGTTGTGTGCCTTCTTTTCTGTAGGGTGTCCTGCATACGGTGGGTGGATACATGCTCTTTGCTGCCACCTCATTTAAATACGTGTTTGATTACCAACCCGAGGATGTCTACTGGTGCACAGCTGACATTGGATGGATAACGGGCCATTCCTACCTCACTTATGGACCCTTGGCAAATGGGGCAACCAGCGTGTTAGTAAGTGCTGGATGGAGCTGAGTGCTTTTACTCCAAGGAAGTGGTGGTGCTGAGCCACATCCCTGCATTGCTCTGGGATGGGTTTGCTTCTCATTTGCATGCAGTGCCCTGGGCTCTGCGAGGAAGGGTAGTGATCCCCAAGGAAGGCACGGGTGACTGCTCAGTGGCAGGTGGGGTCGGGCTAGTCTATGTGTGGCTTTTTGGATGGTTAATTTTTCAAGTGCTCCCCTGTTACTTTCCCTCAGAAGTACAAGCTTTGTCTGTCAGGGGAGCCAGGGCTGCTGCGGAGTGATGCGAAAGCTGGATCAGGAGCAGGGAGTGATGTTTTCTCTGCTGATGCTGATTTGACAGCCTGCATTTAGCTCCTGTGCCTGGATCTCCCTTGGCAGTGTATGGCTGTAACTTGTATACAGATCAGGGAGCAGCGGCCTGTGCCTAAGGCTCCCAAAGGGAAATGCAAGCAGGAAAATCACTGTCATGTTATGGGGGTCCATTTTGGAGTTCTTGGTACTTTTGGTTGTGGTTCTGTCACTGTGTTTGGGGTCATTTGGTCTAGTGGGACTTTGTCACTGTGGTAGCCACTCAAGTGCCCTTGCTGCTAGAGTGTTTCTGGGGACATTTGCTAGGACACTTGAGGTGGGATGATGCCAAATCCATCCCAAGGAAGCAGTAAGAGAGGTCCCTGAGCTGTTTTCACTGCATGGTGCC
>NW_010203844.1:0-16400 GCF_000695765.1 Mesitornis unicolor | reverse complement strand
AAGGACATTTTAGGATCCGAGGATCCTTCTGCTTGGGAAGGAGCTGCAGGTTGGTAGCAGCAGGGAACAGCTGTGTCACTGGCCATCTCCTGCTCAGTTTGAAGGTGTCCCTACCTACCCAGATGTTGGTCGAATGTGGAGCATCGTTGACAAGTACAAGGTGACCAAGTTCTACACAGCACCCACAGCCATCCGGCTGCTGATGAAGCACGGGGAGGAACCTGTCAAAAAGTGAGTGCCAGTCCCCAGTGGCCTGGGCACAGCCAGAGGCTCCCGATGGGGAGCCAGGGTCCCCAGCTTCCTCTCTGAGCGGCAGCTTCCCCAGTGTATTTTCTGAACAGACCACGATCTTCTGCCTTCCACACAGCAACATGCAGCCATGTTTCTGCACTGCCAGCACTAACTTCACTATGGCACTTCTGAGCAGGGCCTTCTCTTTCACCGTAAGCTGCAGCTAAGCTCAGAGATTGCAGGTTCTCCCTGCTCCTCACCCAAAGCTCACAGAGGTCTGCTGGGCAGAGGGCCCCTTTGTGGGCTGCTCCTTGGCCCATGGAAGGGAAGGAGCAGAACCAAGTGGGAGCTTGAAGTGGGAGACACCAAAATCATAGAGGTCTCCTTTCTTCCCCCATTGAGGAGGGCTGAGAAGGGTCTGAACCTGGGGAAGCCCCAAGTGAACTTTGGGTAGCCCGGGGGTTCCTGCAGGCTTTGCTGTGCAGCAGTCTCACAGCTGCTGCTCTCCATGGCCTGCTGAGCCCCTGCCAGCCCCCTCCTCTCTGCAGGCACAGCAGGAAGTCCCTGAAGGTGCTGGGGACGGTTGGCGAGCCCATCAACCCTGAGGCCTGGCTGTGGTACTACCGTGTGGTGGGAGAAGAGAGGTGTCCCATTGTGGACACGTTCTGGCAGACGGAGACGGTGAGTGCTCGCCTGAGGGTCCCTGGGACCTCTCTTTCCCCTGTGCTCCCCACAGGGTGTTTTGGTGGGTTTGCCATTTCTTTGTCTCTGTGTGGACTGGTGTTTTGATTGCCCAGGAGACTTGGGCAAGCTTTCCTCTTTCTTTCCTGGACCTCAAACAGGCTCCAAGAGGAGACCTTCCTCTCCAAAGGGTCCCTGTCCAAGTTCTCCTCTGGACCCTGCTCTCCTCCCCTTTTGCCTCTCCCCCAGCAGCTCCAAAGCTTTGTGCCCAAACACCGGCTCCCTGTCCCCTGCCATATCCTTCCCAAGGCCACGTCTCCACAACTCCCCAGAGCAGTCTGCATCGGACTGGGACATTATGTGACCATAGCTGATGCAAGCAGCTGTGGGGTGGGCGGGCATCACCCAAACTCACTCATTTTTGCCTCTCTTTGCAGGGTGGCCACATGCTGACATCCCTCCCTGCTGCCACCCCCATGAAGCCTGGCTCTGCTGTGAGTAGCGCTGCTCTCCTCCCCAGAGGCAGGGAGGGCTTCCTGGGCCATGGCAAGGCACTGTCAGTACCATGACCTGGTGCTTGCCAGGGTGGTTGTGGGGACAGTGGTGCATTTGGGAATATGTCCACCACCCAAAATCCCAGACCAGGCCCCATGTGCCTTTCCAAAGCTGCCTTTGCTCTGCCTCCGCTCCCTCTGGTCCATGAGGTTTTAATGCTCACCTCTGTGTCTCCTTGCTTTCTGGTCCTCATGGCAGACGTTCCCCTTCTTCGGTGTGGTACCTGCCATCTTGAATGAGTCGGGGGAAGAGCTGGAAGGAGAAGCAGAAGGCTACCTGGTAAAGAAGGGCTGATCTTCCCCACCCTCCCCTTCTCTGTTCCCCGTGAGCTCCAGGACCTTCCTGGTAGCAGCATCCACATGTCTCTGCTTACTCTGGGTCCACACAAGGGGCCTCCTTGGGTGATAGGAACTCCCTTCACTGCCATAACTCGCTGGGAGCTTTATGCTGTAAACAAACTGTTCAACCAGTTGTTAAATGTGCTTGCACACATGGGCAAAGCAGGAGAATGGGAACAACTATTGAGCCAAACTCCTCCCATCCTAGTAGATCAGTGCTGGGCAGCGAGTGTCTTGAGTGTGATCACTCACAGCCGCCTGCAGCATCTCTGTCACTGCGTGCAAATACTGAACACATCTCTGTCACTGTGGTGCAGAGCCTGGGTTACTGGGTTTGTCCTCACTGATTTGGGTCTGTACTTCTCACCACCAGGTATTCAAGCAGCCCTGGCCAGGAATAATGCGCACACTGTATGGAAAGCACCAGCAATTTGAAACCACATACTTCAAGAAGTTCCCTGGGTACTACGTGACAGGCGACGGTAAGGTTGTCTGCAGAATGCGTGGCTGCAGAGGCCTGGGGACAGCAGTTTACATCTTCCCATGTCCTGGCCTCAGAATCCCTTATCAGTTGCTCTGAGAGCTGGTGCTGCTTCCTCACGCTGTCATTTCTGGCTATTTTCAGGTTGCAGGAGAGATAAAGATGGTTATTACTGGATCACAGGGCGAATTGATGACATGTTGAATGTTTCTGGTGAGTTTTGTCTTCAGTGAGGACCGATGTGCTTTCTGACACTCATTAAGAGAGACACCTTGCTTTATGAGGGACGCTTCTGCATCTGTTTCTGACAATAGATAAAAAAGCCACCTTGGTTTATGGGGGATGGTTCTGCATCCGTGACTCTGCCCAGCAACCTGTCCTCAAAGCAGACCTAACTGCTGGGTCAGGGTTATTTCTGAGACAGACGAGTCTGTGACTCGGTGACTTTCTGCATCATTTCCTCTGGAGACAACACACTGGAGGGACAGAACCTTCTGTAACCTGCTTGAGGACGTCCTTAACCAGCCAGGGATGTGCTGTGCTGAAGGATTTGGGGCCACAGGGAATCACAGAGGTTGGGCAGGACCATGTGGTCTCTAATCCAACCTTCTGCTCCGTGCAGGGCTAACCTTGAACAGGCTGGATCAGGCTGTTTGGAGTTGTCTGCAGAGGTGGAGATTCTCTCACCTCTCCTGACTGAGGTTTTGAGATTCAGCTGCTCCTCGGCCCATCATTTTCCATACCTTGTTAATTAAATAAGTGCTCTCAAACATATAGTTCAGGGCCTTTTATACCCGCAGACCTTCCTCCCAGCTCCTTGGAGGCAGCAGGACCCCAGCCTCATGCAGGTCTGTAAAGCGCTGCCTCTCCTCTCTTCCAGGCCACTTGCTGAGCACCGCAGAGGTGGAGGCGGCCTTGCTGGAGCACGCTGCCATCTCGGAGGCCGCGGTGGTCAGCCACCCACACCCCCTGAAAGGCGAGTGCCTCTACTGCTTCGTGACTCTGAGAGACGGCCACGAGTTCACCAAGAACCTGACAGATGAGCTGAAAAAACAAGGTAACAACAGCCAAATATTTGGGCGGTTACATGGCAGGAAGGGGGATGACAGTGCCGGGCAGGGGTTAAGGGCTTGGGTGCTGGAACCAAGGGTGTGTGTAGTCTGGGGAATGCAGCGTGGACAACTGCGAGAAGGTGCCCCCTCTGATTAGGGAACGCAGCTGGGGAAGACTAAAATTAGTTCTCGCGGCCTTCGGCTGTTCATGTGATGCCATCTCTACCTCTTGGGAGCTGGCAGCGCATGAAGGACTGGGTACCCACAGGCTTTCGTTTGAAGCAGCGCTCTCCTGTGTGGGCACGGAGCCGACAGTGAATCAGTCCTTGCTCTATCAGAATGGTAACAGTGGTTGGTGTAGCCATTACAGAGTCTCTTGAATATGGAGAGAATGAAAAAATCGAGTGCTCGTGCCTTTGGGAAGATGTGCTTATAGCCCCATTGGCATTGCAGGTCCCACAGCCTGGAGGCTCGGGTGCAGCAGCCCTAAGCACTGCCCTACCAGGTCTGCCAGGGGCTGGGCTCTGCAGGTCTTAACTCAGTCGTCCTGCCTGAAAATGACGTGTGTGGTATCTCCTGGTACCTGCAGTGAAAATATCTTCTTTTTTTTCAGTCAGAGAAAAGATTGGACCGATAGCAACACCTGATTACATCCAGTACGCCCCTAGCTTGCCCAAAACCCGCTCAGGTAAGGGGCCCAGTGACAGTGCTGGGGAGGAATGAGTGGTTCCTGCCACTGGAAGGAAATCAGCCCTAAGTTGTTTGTCCAGGGCCACTCAAATTTGAGGGGAGCAACCTAAGGGCAAGCAGGATGCCACAGGTCTGGGCACTCCCCACTCCTGCTAAGGGTGCTGAAGGGATCCTGAGTTTCCTTTCATGGCTGTCGTTACAGGAAAGATAACCAGACGGATATTAAGGAAGATTGCCAAAAACGACCAAGATCTGGGGGACATCTCCACCTTGGCAAACCCAGGCATCATAAAACATCTTTTCAATGGCAGATGTGACACTAAACAGTAGCAGCGTGAGCTGTCCCTGCTGAGCAGAACTGTGGCTGCAGCAGCGTCCTGGTGAGCAGGTCCCTTCAATAACTGCTGTCTGCCCCGGGAAGGAAACCTTCACCTGTTGAATTGAATGTACAAACATTATGAATGAGGGAGAAGTTGACTCCAGAGAGGCCGAGTCTCACCAGTGTGTCCATGCCTTGGAGGAGCCTGTGTTCCACACAGGTATCATACACCTGAGGCTCAGCCTTGTGCACAGAGGGACTCGTCCTCCTTCCTTTTCAGCACCTCATTCTTGATTGTTAATTTTATCTTTGGGGGAGGGGTTGTTAATTAACTTTATGTAATTGAGGGTTCCTGGCACCTTGTGCACAGTGGGAAGGAACTTTGGGGGGTGGAGGGGAAGTGGTGCTGGAGTTAACCAATGCAGGCAGGCAAGGGAGGTGCATCTGCCACTGCCCACACACCAGCTACGCTTCCTTTTCTCCTTGGAGTGCTGCAAGCTGCAGGAGAACTTGAAAACACTCTCACATCATAACGCGTAGCTGAGTTTTGGTCTCGCATCCACTGTCCCAGCCTGTTGCTAGCAGAGGTTCCCTAGCCTGAAAGGTAGTGTGGTAAGGCTTAAGGGAGCTCTGTGCTTTCAGCAGTTTTAGAGCAGTTTGGTACCAAGATCTGCTGCTGCCTCACTGCATGGTGCCAGCTGCTGCTGCATTTTTCCCAGTCCAGCACATCCTTCACTGGCCATGGACATGGTAGGGAGCCACATAGGACCTCAGAGGAAAAGTCTTGGTCTGGCATCTTCCACAGAGCACCACTGCCACCAGCTCACAGCTGGGCTCAGTCTGCACAGCTGGATGCTCCTTTTGTGTCCTGGGTGCTGTCCATACCAGAGGATGGAGGAGAAACAACCTGTGCAGAGGCACCTTTCCCATCGCAGGCAAACCAGGCACTGGGTTATAACACACCATGGCCATTGCTACAGCAAGGGAACCAGGGCTGCGGGGCTGTGTTAGTCCAGGATAATGTTTTCTCACAAGGAAAAAAAAAAAGTGGAAGATGTTTGAAGTTTAGCTTTTGCTTAAATCTGTCACGGCTTTATGATGATGAGGGGAAAAAACCCTAAAAACCTCTAGCCCAAGAGCTTGAACATCACAGGGGTATGCCAAAGCCATTCAACTGAATTACATTTACCTCCAGCCCTAGGTTGAGCTGGGAGATACCTCCTTTGTAATGTCTGTATGAAAACTGCATGTGAGCTGTTTGATTTTGCACTTAAACCAAATGAGAAATGGGCTTTAAGACTTGCTGCAACAGCTGTTTTAGCTGGTACCAGTGTACACCAGGCTTTCCCTGCAAATGGAGCTGACTTTTGGCTGGGCTAAGGAGCATGAGGCAGCTGCCTCTGCATGCTCAGGGTAAGCACTGCGGATGCTATGGGGGTTGTTGTCCAAGTCCCAAATCTCACTTCTTACCTGCTGCTCTCGCCAGCATGGCACTTATCTGTGATCTATAACCTCACCTACATGCTGGTGTCCCATGCGCTCCCCCTCCCCACCTTCAGCTCTGTACCACTGGATTGTGCCACCTCTGTGACAAGGATTCCCACATCATCTCTCCTCTGTTTTTCTTAATTTGTGATGTCATTTTGGCTGGAAACAGCTAAAATTTTAAGAAAAAATGGAATAAAATTCAAGGAAACAAATGGAAACAGGCTTAGAGTGTGTGCATGGGTTGGAGGTCTTTGGCTGTTGTTGAGTCTGGGGGTGATGGGGTGCTCTGACTGTGCTGCTGGAGTGGCTGTCATCATTCGGGGAGGTTTTTGGGGATGGGGAGGGCAGGTTACTGCCACTGTGCTGCTCTCTCATGGATGGGAGACCATCTTACCTGGTGCCACTCACCCCAGCAGCTCTCCATGCACCCAAGTGGGACCCAAGTGCCAGGACAGCTCCAGTGTGGTGGTGTGCGGCCTCAGAGCAGCCAGGGCAGAAGATGCTGGCTTGGCTTTAAGTGTCCCTGGTGTGCAGGGACAAAAAAAAGGCCACACACAGGCACATGCTTGGCCCGAGAGGAGGCAAACGCCTCCCCCTTTGCATCTGCTCTGACAAAACTGGCACAAGAACAGGGTTCAGATTGCACATAATCAGTTTTAATTTCTGGCTGGGGGTGATCAACCCCCCCAACAAATCAACCACCCAGGAATCACTGAATCACTCACACTTACAGAATTGAGCTCTTTCCAAGCTGAAAGATCAATGATTGTAAGTCTGCAATCAGCCTGTTCATTCTTCAGGATCACTGGCCTTATGCTGCTGTGCTCTGGTGTCACTGCAAAGGCAGAGCTGAGGCTGCCTGGGTGCTTTACCAGAGCACTGCCAGAAAGGTACATCTGCTGTTTACTCTTGAACTGCTCAGCTGAGGAGTAAGAGGGGCTGGAGGAAGACGCAAAAGACCTTGGGAAGGAGAGCCTGCACTCTTGTACGGTCCTCCACTGCTGTGCTGTTCCCACACATTCATAAAACCTGGAGGCAGACAGCTCTTGCCCTCCTGGTGCTGGTCCCAGAGTGAAGCCCCTGGCAGCTGGGGTTCCTGCAATTCCTTTGCTTCCTTTGTGTAGCATGGAGGCACGATCTGGGATGAGTACCCAGCCCAGCACAACGGGAAGCGAGCAAGCAAGAGGCCTTTGGGCAAATTACTTCAGGGCTGGAGCCCTAAGGATCCTCAGGCACAGGGAAATGTAGAAATCAGGGCAGCAGCACCCAAGCAAGGACTGGAGGGGCCATGGGCACATGGAGCTGGGCTTCCCTTTCTAATCTGGAAAGCCACAAATGCCACAGCTGCAGGCTGTTACCTGCACAACCACCTTTCTCCTCCCATTCTCCAGGCTTTGGGTTTCTATGTATCCAGAAATAAGGCAACATCAAAGAGCACGAAACTGGGAACAGTGCAAGTGCCTGGCATGGCACACTGACCCTTCAGCAACCTGTGTGGTCACACAGTCCCTCCTCACAGTCCTCAACACCTCAGCCCTTGGTAAGTGCACCCTACGAGAACATCGCTGTGGCAGAGCAGCTATTCGGGCAGCAGAGCAAGGTGGGTGGGATGGGGCATCGCCTCCTCACACCAGGTAAGGAGTGTCCAGCACCGCCACCCCAGCCGCTACCCCCCCGTCCGCATGCTCAATTGCCTTCGTCCGCAGGAGGTGGCCAGCAGCCTTGTTCATCACCATCTCCTTGCCCTGTCTGCAAAGAAAAGGGCAACTGAGGACCTGCAGAGCAGAAAGCTAACGGCATTTCATCTTGGGCAGTTTGACTCATTCCCTGCCACAGCACAGGGCGAGGAAACAGCACGGGAGAGCCCCAGGGCAAACGCAGAGTTCAGACAGGCAACAGAGCTGTGCCTGACAGTGGCTTTTCTCTGCCGTACCATTTCTGCACGCAGGCAGTGTCAGGTTGTGAACACAGCCAGAGACATCTGCCCTGCTGCTGTGCTCGTGCTCAGTGCAGAGGGGAAAATGCTCCCACCCCAGGTGCTGGCTGGAGCAGGTGAACACCCTGTAACATAAGCACGTTTCTCACCTGACATAGACACCAAAAATACCAAGCTCTGAGATGCACTCGGACGCTTGCAGAGGACTGTGAGCCCTCAGCAGGTAATTCATTGCTGGCTGTGGTCTGATCTTATCCATCAAGATGTAGGAAGTTCTCTCAGGGCTGTCTCTGGTCTTCTCCAGAACTTGCCTGAGCTCTTCACCGTAGAGGTTGTTCCCTGACAATGAAACCAGCAAGTCAAACATTTCCCAGCGCAGCAGAAGCTGTTGGCCCCAGCTACGTTGGGGCCTTGGCAGCCTGAACAGACCCAGCCTTTGCCTCCCCATGTGCTGCCTGGGCTCCCCACCACCCCAGCTCTGGGGCCTAGGGCACTCTTACAGAAGCCCCACTACCATGGGACTAGCCCACATGGCTACAAGCCACCTCACCCCACCTTCTATCCCTCAGCACAGGACCAGGAGCCATCACAGAGCTACTGCCTCTCCTGGATACTGCAATGAAAACCCACATGGGCCCAGTCCAGCTCATACCTCCACCTTCTCGCTGTGGCTTCAGCACAAACCGGTCGGGGTCAGCGATAGCCGCAGCCACTATCTGGTCACCTTCTTCACCCTGACGCAAAAGGATAGCAATAGCAAAGGATCAGGGAGGAGCCGGGGCTGAGCAGGACCAACAGCATCCCCCAGGGACCACAACAAAACCCTCTCATGTTCTTAACCACAAAGAAACATCACACAGGCCAAGCACATGTCTGCATGTTCATTCTGCTCCAGTCCCACTCACACTCACCATGTCCAGGGAATAGAGTCCAGCAAACGTTGCTCTTATTCGCATGACAGCCTCGGTGTGGCTAGGCAGTAATTTCTCCAGCATCCCTGGCCGGCTCAGCTCCTGCTGGACCTTCTTCGTGCCTGCGAGTTGGGTAGCAATATCAGGGCACTTCACTGCCTTCGATCTCTCCAGCAACAACCGAGCCTCCCAGTTCTGAGACAGAAAAAACAGAAAAAAGAGGGTTTTTTTCCACTATATTCTGTTCAGTTACTGACATGTGATTTGTCTCTATCCTCCCTGCCTGGCAGGGATGCAGGGTGGCAAAAGCACTTTGGAGACAAGCAGACATAGGTTTCCCACCACCCCTGGCAACAGCACAGCCAGGTCATTCCAGTACCTTGGCCTGTGCTCCCTTCTCAGCTTGTGCAGTGCTGCCACCTCCAGGCAAGATCTGGTCTGTATTATTACCTGCAGGCTAACACTCCTAGTAGAGGTCTGAGTGTGATCAGTAGATCAAGTCTAAGCCCTTTAAGCAGGTGCTGATACCTGTGTTAAGCCATATTGTACAGAAGCAATTCAGTGCTGCAGTGAGAGGTGACCACGTGAGTGGTTATCGGAGAAGAAAGTCACTCATTTTATTGCATGAGTGCCTGGGACACCCACGAGCACTGCAGTCACAGCTTCCCAATGCTATCTGCCACGCTGGACAGGACTAACCCCACTCAGGACAGAACAGATGCCCCTGGGACCACATGGTGTTTCAAACCCGCTGGGCAAGGCCAGAGCGTGGGCAGCTTCTGGAAGCAGAACAGTCCGTACTGACCTGCTGGTCGTAGTTCTCTGGCACGTAGCCCTCTCTGTAGTACACCACTGCTACCTCCTGGCCATCCCTGGAACAGAAACCAGAAGCGTACACAGAGCCAGGCCAGTCCCTGCCCGCCTCTGCCCATAAGCCCCAGCACCAAGGGAGCTGCAACGGGGTCAAGTAGGCAACGTGTTGCAGTGTTTGCCCTTTCTGCTCGGCCTCCTGGGCTGCTCTGCCAGGGAAAGCTGAGGACCACAAGCCCTGGCCTCTCTCTGCTGAGCGCCAGCTGGCTTGCCCTGTCCTGAGACACAGGGGGCTGACACAGTCTCTGCCTTGACTAACCAAAGTCTCAGTAATTCGTGCACCCAGCCCAGCAGGGAGGTAAGAACTTAATTTTTAAATAGCTTTTGCCACCAGGAGTCAGGCCTGGGGATTCTTGAAGGTGGGAGGGAACAGGGTCCTTCTTCAGTGGCAATTCAAGGCAGACATCAACTCAATAACACACCCAGGCACAACATGCTGCCAGGGCAGGGCCGTGAGCACCCACAGCACCACAGATCCAAGCTTTGGCCATACGAACTGTGTGTGGCCAGGGAAAGCAGCACAAAAACTGCTGGCAGCCAGGCAGTGTGAAGGCATTCAGCAGTAAGAGGAGAGGATGCTCTGGACGAAGTACAGTGGATACACTTTCCCCTTAACTGTCTGGCAATGACAAAGGTATTCGTTAATTAAACACAGCAGAGGCACCAAAGGTCAAACCATGGAAAAAAATCAGCCTAACTTCAGAAAACAAATTGTCACGAAGCCATCTCTTCCTCTAGGCTTGCACAGCTCCAAGCACATTACCCTGGAAATAGGACAAACATTACACTTGGGACCAACTGCCAACATCTGGAGCCTGGGACCCGCACGTCCTGGTCTCCACAGGGAGCCGGGGCAAGACACCGAGAGCGTTCAAAACCTACAGATACTGTAAGGACATGTAATGGTTCCTCCTCCAGCACTAATGACCGAGCCCAGCTCCCACTGGCAGAGCATCACGTGAACAGTAAATGGGAAATGCCTTGGTGGAAGCCTCTGAAATAGCCAGGACTTTTCAAAGCAGAGGGATGTGGAGGAAGTAAAGATCCCACAGAGCTCTAAAGGCTGTGGCTTGAAGAAGGGAAATTACATTTCCAGCTGTAGGGGACTGATGTGTGTATGCAAAATTCCACCACAGTAAAAACAAAATAATGTCAGCTCTAAGGGGAAGCAGCAGCAGCAGCAGCCTGGTGCATGGAGAAGCATTTCTCAGAAAGTCACAATTTACACTCAAAACATACCACCAGCTTTGGCTGAAAATTGCCATTTACGGCCCTGTGTGCCCAACACACAGCCAGGAACGCGCACCTTGGCTCATACTCACATATACAGCCTCCTGGCACTGTCCAGAGACCCCTTTTCAAACACATCTCTGAATCGCTTCCTGATGACCCGAATATTCCTGTTAAGAGAGGAGTAGGAGAGTCACCAGGTTGGGCATGGTCACCCGAGCTTGAAATCACAGTAGATCCGTGGTTTCAGCAAGGAGGATCACAACCAACCTCTGGCTTTGTACTGTGAAGTCAGAGGAATCCTACAGGCCAAAACAGCCCCTGTTTTTAGCACCCATCCACATATATATTTCCAGCTCAAACACTGCAGGAAGCAGAACACATGCCTAAACACCCTGGATTTTTCCATACATGCCTTTCACCTCCTTAAGTGTTTCTAAGTTTTTCTATCTGTGCACAACAGATTCACTCACTACTGGCTTCAAAGTCAAGAGCATAAAGACAAAACCAGCCACTGTTTTAAGCACCCATCCACATATATATTTCCAGCTCAAACACTGCAGGAAGCAGAACACATGCCTAAACACCCTGGATTTTTCCATACATGCCTTTCACCTCCTTAAGTGTTTCTAAGAGAAGACAATATTTTGCTTTTTTCTATCTGTACACAACAGATTCACTCACTACTGGCTTCAAAGTCAAGAGCTGCAGACAGAGAAGTGACACCCTGCATGTTTCACCTCCTCCACGCTTTACAGCCTTTCCTCCATGCAGCGGCAGTGTGGACTTGCTGATCTGCGGACACAGCACCACGCACCTCCCATTGCTCCAGCACAGGCTCAGGGCTACACCTCATCAAAACACCTCCTTCTCCCTGCTCCTTTACTCCACTTTGCCCAGATCATTCACAGTGGGCTTGAAGCTTTGTTAATTAAGCTTTTATGAAATACCCTGTGCCCTATCCCACGTCAGAGGGCAAGCAGGACCCCCATTAACCCCACTCTGCTCTTTATTGTCTCACCTAAGAGACTTGGCCCACAGAAAAGCTACCAGCAAAGCTCTGAGGGCTACATAGGCACAAAATCAGCAAGGAATCAGCCCTGGAGACCAGAGGCTTTGATGGCTGCTGGTATTTCATGCGAAGAGCTGGTGCAAAGCTTTGGGAGGTTGGTGTGAAGACAAAGGTGGGTGCTGAGGCTAGGCAGGAGGCCACCAAAGGAACGCTGGAGAGAGCTGCAGACCACAGAGATAAGGCCAAGATAAAGGCTGCCCAGTTACATACCAAGACATACCCTTCTCCAGTTCCAGAACTATAAAATGTTTTGAATTTATCCCAAGTAGGTGACAGAGTAAAAAAGCAAATGGATTCTGCACATCTCCATCTATCCCTGGCCTGCCCCTATGCTCCCACTATGCCATGCCTGCTGGAGAGCACAGAGATGCCCCATGAGCTGCCTTGAGGGAAACACCATGATCTGGCAGCAGTTTGCTCTGCTTCCCTTTTCCAAAACTTTACCACCTCCTTTCCCATCCCAGGAAAATTCAACCTTTACCTGTTCCAAAGTTCATTTTCTACACATCGCTGATCAAAAATATTCCTCTGGACTTCCTCCACCAGAAACATCACCACAGCACTGGAAGAGATACCAAGGACATCATTAAACACAGAAGCACTCCACACGCACCCAGGATCACCAGCCTTTGGTGACTGTCGTGGTTTAACCCTAGCCAGGAACTAAGCACCACACAGGCTTCCTGCACTGCTCCTGCTCATTTTCTGGTTTTATTTCTGTTTTGCTCATTTTTCAGTGTTTCTAAGGGTCAGCATGCAAATGGAGAGCAGTACCAATCCTGTGTCATTACTGAGCCAGTGCAGGGCATAAGACCAAAAGAAAAGGGCAGGAGGAAAAGAGAGCTCTGTGCAGGGTTGTGGAACCACACAACTCCTCCAGGGTCCCTCTGCACCTCTCTGCCTTTGCAACACAGCAGCCTTGCACACTAAGACAACCACACTGCTCTTCCCAGGGTGCCACAGGGTTTTCGAGCACAGCTTCTCTAGCAAACAGGTATCTTGCAGAAAGCACAACTTCAAAAACCAAACACATGCATCCCCGAGGCAGACAAGATAACCCAGCCTCCAGCCCCTCCTCCCTCCTTACCTTGGAGAACCATAGAGCTCCCAGGCTTTCGCAATACCCAAGGCAAGCCCTTTCGATGGGTTGTTGGGCAGCAGGCGCGATGCCTTCTCAGGCTTTCCCAGCACCTGCAGCACCCGCCTGTGGAACAAAGAAAAGCTGTAAATGCTATGATATGAAAGCCATGCCTAGGGAGCAGGAGCTTGGAGAGCATGCAGAGACATGGAGTGCAGCAGGCCACGCAGTACAGGCCAGAAATGCTCCCTTACCTGTGGACAGCCACAGTGCGGGAGGTGAGGCCTCCAAAGCTGGCAGCAATGGTGTTTATTTCTATCTGCTTCAGAGCTGCTGTCCCATCCACCCCACAGTCAAACATGTAATCAGAGCGGTTTATGCCTAAAAACACAGACTGAAATAGAGGGGAGGTGAAGTGGGTACCCCTGTTGCCTTTAACTGCAAATCCCTTTGATGACCCCACTTCAAAATCCTCCTGGGGCAGATGCAGTCACCTTCACTTTGATAAAAACCACTCCAAGACATGCCCATGGGTGCTTTGGACCTTGCTGAGGGCTCACAGCCCTCCTCAGTACTCCAGAGAAGTTAACAACACTCATGAGAGTAAAGGAGCTTCTGCAGGGACAGCCTGTCCAGCGCAGGTCCCAGCACAGCACACGTCCTTGCACTCTCTCGAGGGTCCCAGAGGACAAGGACAAACCATACCAAATTCTCCCAGACAAGGCCTCATTGTTTCCAGCGGCACTAATCAAAGGGCATGACTGTCAAACAGGGCAAAGTCCTCAGCTCACAGGCTCTAACCAAGACATCATAGCACAGGGAGCGAACAGCCTGACTACAGGACAGTTCAACGCCCAGAGCAGCAAGCAAGCCTGCAGGCAGAGATCAGGCAATCCCTCCGCGAAGCAAAGGGGCACGGCAGCCAACAGCTGGGGTCTGCGGTCAAGGTACCTGAGCCAAGCCCTCCTCCAAAACTTGCTGGTGGATTCTGAAGAGTCGAGCTGTGAAGTCATCTACCTTGATGGTGCTAGAGAAAAAGGAAGACCAGATCAGCCCCCTTACACTGTCACAGGGGAACAAGAAAATGAATTCCTCTCCAGAAAGAAACCTTACCAGGGACATTTTCCAGCACAAGTGGCAGGGCTGTGGTGAGATCAAGTCCTACGGCACTGTCAAACATCTCACCATGAACGCACTCTTCATCAAGGGCCACAGTGCATAACGCAAATCCAGTTTGCTTAGCACAGCCACTCTACCAAAAGCACCGCTGTGCAGAGGTGATTTGCATTTGCAGGGCAGAAAGATGGGACAAACAAAAGCAAAGAAACACAGCAGAATTCTGCAGATACAGGAAAGAAATCAGAAGTCTCTGTGCCTGCACACACAGTTCATAGAAGAAGCTTCAGGAGCTTCATCAGATTCCCCCTGTCCTGCTGGGCTCCAAAGCCTGTGCAGTGTAGTGACAAGTGCTTCAGTGGCCCCACTAGAGCAGGTCTGGCTTTTCCTCAGGGTCCCAAATCCCTGAGCCAATTGTGAGCAGCACCTCCAAGGAGCTGCCCTGAAACACTGTGCAGGAGGCAGCATAGGGCAGACATCCAAATGTGCACAAGGCCCAAGCGCTGCATTCCTTAACCACAGGTATCAACACGCCCTCACAAGCCCTGGTTGCAGCCAGCTCTGGAACAGGCAAAAGCATTAACACAGCTCTGAAGGGTCAGGCCTTAGCAAAACAAGAATAATGCTGGAAAACAGTCTCCTTTGCTCTGTCCTGGTGCCAGAGAGACATCAGCACCTGTGCAGACAGGCAGCACAGAACAGGCAGCAGGAAAGGAAACGAGTTTTGTGGAAGCATCAGCCCTACAGATTACAGGGGCCACAGCCAGGGATGGTCACTCCAGCACAGGGCAACAGACACAGACAAATCCAGCAGAGCTCAGGAGTCAGAGCTGAGCAGTCCCCCAGCACCCAGAGTCTGCAGGTCACCTTCCCAGCATGGCTGGGAAAGCAGGGAACATGGGGTGACTGATCAGTGTAAGAGGAACAAACACCTTCTCTTCACAACTTTGGGCAGGCAGCAGAGCTGGTGGTTATCAGATAGTCACAGGCAGATGCAAAATGAGAACACACCAGACTACTAAATCAAGGACTCAAAGAAGCCTCCAGCAATTTGAATTTAAGGACCAGGGGCCAACAAGCTCACAAGTGAGAATTCACAAGCCCGAAACAGTGGCAAAATTGAAGATCATTGCAGAGAGTCAACTCTTGGTCAGATGTCCCATCTTCTGAGGCCCAAAGAGACCCCAAAACACAGAGACGCGATAGAAATTCTTCTTAGGACAAATAACCCAGAAAAGGGGAGAATTCCTGCAGAGGACAGGAGTACCCTCCTCAGCTTGAAGGATACAAATGGATAGAAGGTAGGACTGCCTGAAAGGTGATGATAAATGCTTCACATTTAAAATATTTCCTTGAAATACAACATGCAAAAAAGTTACCTGGCCAGAGTATGCTCCAGAAATTCTTTGTTTTGGCTAATAGCATCCACCAGCAGGTTAAAATCTTGCTGAACAGCATACGCTTCTTCAAACAGGGCACTTGGTACTGCAGATGGGAGCAGCGTGAAGGGAGCATAATTCACCACCTGCAAACATGGATGCAGCAACAGAGAAGTCAGGTCTCACCACAATGCTCCACAGGGCTGGAAACCCACTATGCAGTTTAACCAGGGCTAAAGAGATGCTTCCTCCGCTTTTCTGAAGGTCCAAGCCACCCCAACGGTAACCCACTCCTCTTGCACAGCAGTATGTCATCCTCTGAGACCCCTCCAAAAGCTGAGTCCCCCTCCTATAGCCTTGAACCAGCCAGCTGCTGAGCGTCAACAGAGGTAATCCCATGTGTCAGCCACCCCCATCCCCACCACCTCATCCCAGGTATGGAGCGAAGGCTGACTTGTAGCCAGGAGCATGCCAAATCCGGAGGTCACTCAGATAGATGCTTTCCTGGTTCACAGGAACATACCGTCAGCAAGAGGCTGGGAGGGGGATGAACACCTCCTGTCACACACACACTGGGCTCCTGGCAGTTTCCCAGACTTTTCCAGACCTATACCTCCCCTTGGAGAAGGAGAGAGATGCACTCATCAGCAGGGTGGGGCGTGAATTACAGCGCCCCAGGTCAGCCATGCTTCAAATGGGCACTCACTGCAAAACAGGGTGTGTTGACGAGGGCTCAGCAAACCCCGGGCTGGCAGCCAGCTCCTCCCGTGCTCCTCTCACTTTGCTGACTCACAGCCCAGCCAGGGTCAGACACGTCCCATGACACACTCCTGACATGTTCCAGCACTTACATCCGAGGCATTGGGCTGCCCCTCCGTCCGCATCAGCACGCCCTCCAGAAGCGCCGCGTCCACTGCCACCGTCGCTGCCTCCTCGATGGCCGCCTGGTCGCGCAGGATGTCCTCCCACAGCG
>NW_010203843.1:0-1451 GCF_000695765.1 Mesitornis unicolor | reverse complement strand
TAGTAGGGTGGGTGCATCTGCCACACCTTGGAAGTGCTTTTATATTAGTAGGGTGGGTGCATCTGCCACACCTTGGAAGTGCTTTTATATCCTCACAAAGCCTTGGGCTCTGTGCTTCTGTGCTTCTCTAGGAAGCCAACTTTTTTTTTGCATTTTCTTTGCTGCTGGATGCAGGGGAGCTTATGGTAAAAGGCTGGCTCCTGCACCAATATCAAAGGGACTAGGATTGAAAGCTGTCCTGGGTCCTGACCTTCCCTGGGAAGTGCTTCCGTATCCAACAAAGCCTGTGGCTCTGGGCTTCTTTGCTTCCTTTGGAAGCCAAAGTTTGCTTCAAGGCTTTTTCAGTAGTTGCCCAGAGCCTGGCTTCGAACTGGCAAGCGTTCAACATTGACTCGCACAAGAAACAGTTTAGGACTGAAAGCTGTTGCTGTGTTTCACCTTCCCTTGGAAGTGCTTTTATAGCTCCACAAAGCCTTGGGCTCTGCACTTCTGTCCTTCTCTAGAAAGCCAACGTTTGCTCTGCATTTGCTTTGATGCTGGACACAGGCCAGCTCCGAAAAAGTAAAAGGCTGGCTCCTGAACAAACATCAAAGGGACTAGGATTGAAAGGTGTTTTGGGGCCTGACGTTCCTCCCGAAGTGCTTCTGTAGCCCAACAATGCCTGGGGTTCTGCGCTTCTTTGCTTCCTTCGGAAGCCAAAGTTTGCCTCCAGGCTTTTATGGCACCTGCCAGCAGCCTGGCTCCGAAATGGCAAACGTTAGACTTTAACTTCCACAAGAAAGGGGCTAGAACTGAAAGCTGTTCTTCAGTTTCACATTCCCTTGGAAGCGCTTCTATAGCCCCACAAAGCCTTGGGCTTTGCGCTTCTATACTTCTCTAGGAAGCTAATGTTGCTTCCGCATTTTTTTTGCTGTTGATCAGAGGCCAGCTCTGAAATGGTTAAAGGCTGGCTCTTGCCCCAAAATCAAAGGGACTAGGATTGAAAGCTGTTGTGGGGAGTGACCTTCCCTGGGAAGTGCTTCTGTAGCCCCAAAAAGCCTGTGGTTCTGGGCTTCTTTGCTTTCTTCGGAAGTCAATATTTGCCTCCAAGCTTTTATGGTAGCCGCCTGCAGCCTGGCTCCGAAACGGAAAAAGTTAGACTCCAGCTTCCACAAGAAAGGTGCTGGGGCTGAAAGCTGTTGCTGAGTTTCACCTTCCCTGGGAAGCGCTTCCAGAACCCCACAAAGCCTTGGGCTCTGCACTTCTGTGCTCCTCTTGGAAGCCAACATTGGCTCCACATTTCATTACTTTTGGTTGGACCTCAGCTCCGAAATAGTAAAAGGCTGGCTCCTGCACTAACATCAAAGGGACTAGGATTGAAAGCTGTTGTGGGGCCTGACAAACCCTGGGAAGTGCTTCCATAGCCTTAGAAAGCCTGGGGATCTGCACTTCTTTGCTTCCTTCAGAAGCCA
>NW_010203842.1:0-11475 GCF_000695765.1 Mesitornis unicolor | reverse complement strand
CCCTACCCCTGCCCTGTCGCTGTCGGGCAGTCATTTCAACCCTTGTTTAAAGGGGCTCTCCAGGAGGGTGCTGGCCTATGCCATATTGGGAGGCACATCCAAATAGCTGGATTTTTTTGTGTGTACTTAGAAGACTGTAACAACTGCCAATGCTAGTGAATGAACAATACCTGAAAAGTAATACTGTGCAGTATGCTGAATAATGACCTTACTTTAGTTTGCACATTGTTTGTTGGCAGCAATCCATGACAGTATTAGCTTCTAACATCGTTACTGACTATCTCAAACTGACAATCACTCATACTTTACAGCAGGCTGACAGGCAACTGTCATAGCGTCCACACCAAGGAGCTCTGTGCTCAGCAAAGCTAACAGTGCAATGTTTCTGTAGCTTCTGGAGGGGATGTATTTGTAGCCTGCTTTTTAATTAGATCTATATCAAGATTCACTTTTCATCACATATCTCACCCCCAAAATGTAGAAGACTGTCTGTAAGCTTGTTAATATTTTGCTGTTAGGCCTGGTGTTCCTCAGTCACATACATGTAGAAGAGCCATAGATTAAGCCTATCTGAAAGCATCGCTCTGACAGATGCACCCTCCACTACATCTGCTCAAGTCTCACTGATTGACTTGCTCAGATCTGGAAAACAAAGAGGTGATAGAAGAACTTAGTTTTGTGACTGTTGCTGACTCCACAAAAACAATGTTTTGTGTGTGGTGCAGAATAAGAATCTTAGAATAGAAAAGGCTCTCCACCCACAATGCACGTCCTGCTCATTAAGTTTTAAACTGTATGTCACTAGGTGGTATTATTTTGTCATCCTTCTGGGCACACCATCTAAATTCCCCTATGAAAAGAAATCAAAGAGGGAAAGCTTACTTTAAAAAGTGCAAGAATTTGAAGCCAAAGCTAAAAGCTCAAATGCTTTGAGAATGAAACTAAGAGCAGCAAAAGCAATACTGCTATATCAAAAGATTTTTTCCAGGATATCAAAATCTATTCTATTTTCCTATAAGCAGGGTGTGAAATCTTTCTCTACAGCACATTGTCTCCTCATTGAACTGTTATTCACAAAAGTACAATTAAGTATCAATAAAATGAAATAAAATGCTAAGTACCTATATTAACTATATAATCCTTAAGCAATTGAAGCACTTCAAACTAAATAATAAAATGAAATCAAATCACTTGTGACTTTTCACATTATGCATATTTACCAGGCAGCTGAAAAACACTCGTCAGTGTTGTACGCCTTTACTTTTAATGCCTGTAGGACAAGGCCTGAAGAGCAGGATCCTGAGTCATGACCATAAAAGGGTTAAACAAGGACCTGAAAAACAGGAATTTCAACATTGAAAAAAACCAAGTTCCAGGCACCCTGCTGAGAAAGGCCTCATGGGCTGTGTCTGAAAGGCAAGAGGTGTTTGTTAGTGTAACAGTGCATCACTGACCAATCAAATGCAGCCGCGCGCAAAAGAACCAATCCGTTTAAAATACGCAGCCAATGTAAGCATGTATAAGGAAGAAACTGCACACAATAAACCGACATGTTGCTTGCATCAAGCTGCGTCTCTCAATCGCCACAAATGCCTAGTATCAAGTTATGGTGATTTAAAGTTCTTGAAATGTTAGCTTAACAGACCTATTTTCTCAGTGACAGTTACCTAGCTAAAGTTTATTATCAGACATGAATAGTAGGTAGATGTATCAGCACTTTTAATGCTTCTCTTCTGTGGTACTGGTTTTTGGGTTTTTTTGGTAGTTCTGTGTAGTGTGTTTGTCTATCACTGCAGATTTTCTGTATTTTACCAAGTTCAGTTTCACTCTTCCAGCCTGAGCTTGATATGTGCAAAGCTGAATATTAAACATATTGGAAAACTTAAATTAACAATATTTAATCATATCTTAAGTACTCACTGCATTTCATTTACCTATGTGTTCAAGCTATTGCAGAGAAAAAAACTACTTAATGTAACAGAAAAGAGGTGGAGAAGATAGAAACAGGAAGTTACATCTTGTGGCACTGAAGACAAATTGTGTAATCAGAATTCCTTCTGTACCATTGCCATATTCATTTATCATTAGGAGACACATTTCAAAACAGAAAAGGCATTAAATGTTTTCACCTCCTGTATAGAAAAGAAGTTAAAGACCATGAAAATTTGTTCTTTGTTAAAGATTACAGATCCATTAGTCCTTTGTTTGCTTATATATCTATGAGATACAGTTGAAAGTACATTGACTCTTACTTTTTGCAGACCTTGTATAGTTTATCCCTTCAGATCTTTACTCGTTAAGGTATGCAAATACCAGTAACATCTACTCCTTTTTCTAAATTATTTGTTTAGAGGAAGTTATTTTTTTCACCTGGAATAAACAGTCTACAGTGTGAGGAAATATCAACTGTGGCAATGGAAAGCTGCAAAGGTGTCTCATAGCTGGCTATATTTGTTCATAAAGAAAAAGATACATTTATACATGAGTGACAAACTTTGCTGATAAACACCTAATAGTCAGCACCAATAGACAGCTCTTTAGTTTTGTGTCCATCAGATGAGGTGCTTTTGTGAGTGATATGCTAATATTGAAAACTTTTTATTGACTTATACTATACTATCTGATACTCATGGGGAATTCCAGTTCTCAGGATGATTTCATGGAGGAGCAGTTCAGAAATTATATTTAAAATAGTTGTACTTATCTATGTGGCAACTCATCTGTCGTGGTTTAGGCCCAGTGCGCAACTGAGCACCACAATGCCCCAAAAAGGGAGCTAGTCAACATAAGGGCTGGGAGAGCTTCTCACCACCTAAAATGGTCACAGGCAAAACACAGACTCATCACAGGGAGAAAAACAAAACAATTTTAATTTGTCACCAACAACATCAGAGTAGAACAATGAGAGATACAACCAGATCTTAAAGTCAAAACACCTTCCCCCCACCCCTCCCTTCTTCCCGGCTCAGCTTTTGTTCCTGGTTCCTTCACCTCCCCCCTTTTTCCTCGGGGCGCAGGGGGATTGGAGTGGGGGTTTCAGTCAGTTCACACCATGCGGTCTCTGCTGCTCCTTCTTCCAGCCAGGCAGTCCAGGCGGGAAGGACTACTTCCAGCCTTCCTCTGCTTCCACATGGCACCCTTCCCACGGGAGAAAAAAAGTTCTCAAAAGTCCAGCATTGGTCTGCCAACAGCTGCAGTTTCCCTCATGCACAAAACTGCTTCAGCCCAAACCCACAAAGCTCCAATCTGGGTCTGCCCACGGTCACAGTTCCCTCACACACAAACTGCTCCAGCACACACTGCCTGGAGTCACAGCTTCTTCAAGGGCAGCCACCTGCTCATGTGGCCCTGACCAACCAGTGAACTCTACGGGCTGCAGGCCAGTCAATCTGGTTCTCCCCATGGGTTGCAGGGGGAAAACTCAGCTCTGCGCTCTTCCCATCCCCCCTCTCTTTTCTTTCCTTCAACCAACCTCTGGTGTTTCTTAAAGTTGTTCTTCTCAGGCCCCACTCCTTTCTCCACTGCAGGTCTCTTCTGATGGTTCTGAAGAGTTCCCAGCTCTCTCTCTTTCTGGGCTGGAGCTGCAGCGGGGCTTCAGCTTAAGTTGGGGTCAGGCTGGCCGAGCCCAGCTGGGCAGGGCCCCGGCCACCCACACCTGGTGCCGCACCGCTCGAGCCAGCATCCTAAGTACTGTGCTTCAGCGGAGAAGAAATAGCAGTTCAATGCAGTTAATTTCACACAAAACAATGTCTTCATTATAGAATGAACTCTCATGGTCTGGTAAAGTGAATTTATTCTTCTTGCATATTTATTATTTATGATGTTCTAAAGACCTAGAAATCCTATTCAGAAACACTCCCCAGTTAGGCATGGGGTGTACAGACAGACAAGAATTAGACAATTCCTCCTTTCATAAACTGTACAAGTAATTATTTGCAAACTCTGATCCCCATGACAAGAGCAACTCTGTTAGTTTCTCAGGAAGCAGTATGAATGTAGACATTACCCTGCAGAAATCCTGAACTTGTGTTATCAATGTATTAGGTATGTTAATATAGCTGAACATATATTTTTCTGGATCCATAATACTCAGCCTTCTAACAAAGAAGGGAAAATGGACATAAATTTGCAGATAAATCTCAAAACTGCAAAAATGTGCTTGTGTATCCAACTGCAAGATGCTATTTAAATGATCTCTCACACATCTGATGTTAAAATTTAAACTAGAGCTTTTAATTATTAGCTTTTAAAGCTCTTATATTGCTTTTAGTGAAGGCACAGTTTTAACTTTTTTGTGTTTGATATAGAATCCAGAGAAATTATTGGGAGTTGTTTTAGTGACCTCACTGAGGTATGAATTATGCCCAGCATTATTATACCCTAGTTCACGTGGCCTATTCAGCTATTCAGCTCTGGAAGAATATTGATTTCTATTTTTCTAATGAAGGCTGGATTAACTAACCACTTATTGAGGGAAGGAATAGATTGTGGCTATGAACTAGAGAAGAAGCATTTAATCCTCTTTAATTGGTTCTTATTTGCATATGAACACATTACTCCAAGGCAATTTTTAGAAGTTCCTCTTAATGTTGTCCTTGAAGTCTCATTTCCAGTGCTTGGACACTGTATCATATAGCTCAGCCTACAAGACCATAATTATCACCTGCAAAACATACATTGTGTCTTTACCCTCTCGGATCTTTTTAGTCAGTATAAGGCTTACGAATAACTAAGCATATTTTTATCACGCATAAACATTTCCTTATCTGTACAGTATAACTATAGTTTTATAACCAGCTTTTTAATTGTTTGCTTATTAACAAAACAAAACGAATAAAACCCCTATTCTTTCTAAACACTAAACTTTTACTCAAACCTTCCAAATGGCTTTTTCCTTGTGTATTCCCTGTCACTGAGGAAAAGTGATGTATTGGCATTTTGTCATAGTCAACACTACGTATGATTGTAGAAATCAACACATAATAATAAAAAAGACATTTCTAATCAGTCAGAGCAGAAACTCCAAATAGCATTCAAAAATCTCTGTTTCCTGGTGCATCCACTTTCATCCCAGGTATTATCATGCTAAAACCATGAATCTTCAGACTTCTGAGACTTGTGCACATCAACACTTTTACACATCAGAGCATGCTCTATAGAGCCAGGTATCAAATTACTAAGTGTTTGGAAGATTCAGTTTCAGGTAAAATGATAGCTTTAGTTATTTCCTGCACAAAGAAATATTTCTGGACATTTCTTTACTTTCAACCATTTCCATACTCCTAGAGGTAGCATTTGAAAAATATATCTGCACCTAACAAAGTTGCTTGGAATTATCACTGAGATTAAAAAAGTTAGAACACTGCTTTCAGCACTCTAAACTCAGAAACTTCAGGTTCAAGTTATTTCCACTTTCTGGTTTTGTCTATTTTTTCAGTTGGTTGGTTTATTTTTGTTATGTTTGGTTTTTTCTTTGGTTTTTAACTGAAAGTTAGTGCAATTGATATGTGATATCTGAAGTAAACATAGTTCTTAATTTAAATTTCTGGAATTCAATTTTCATCTAAGTATTGCTACTTTTTGTATCTTCTTATTTTTTAAAATTGAGTATAGTATAGGATCATCTATATTTTTATTGAGTGTTTTTTTTTAAAGCTTCAATTTCTTAGAATTTATAAAGAAGTAAGTATGTCTAGGTTTTGGAAAACGACATGTTAGTTGTAATATATTTTCCATTTAAAAGTGTCTTCTAAGGGCAAAAGCCATTACTACTAACCTTTTAATGAGAACAGACAGACTCTTAATTGTATGTTTTCCTGAAGAATAATTTGCACTTTGCCCTCAACATCTAGGTAATTATATTTTTTTAATACTCATTGTACATGAAATGTAAGATAGTTCTGGTTCCCTTTGTGGTCTTTTCTGATGTTTCTTCATGCAATTTTAGTTTTGTTTCTATATGTTTTATACATTTAATAATGTTTCATTGCATAGAAGAGATGATGGGTGTGACCGAGAAAGAGAAAATGAAGCCATAATACCTGTCGGAATATGATTTATGCTGCTGTAATTCATATTTTGTGTGTTGATAATGTGTTTGCATGCCATCAAATTGCTAAGGCTGAATTACATAAATGTAGATCACACATTTATGTGTTGTCAGGGTTAGAAGTCCCTATGTATAACAGTAGTCCAAATGAAAAATGGAAGTGTTTCTAGAAGAATAACTATTCTAAGCAATTATCATGACTATTCTATTTTTCCTCTCATTGAAAAAAACCCAGAACCTGATGGCACACTGCTAAAATCAATGAGCATTTACCATCAGTATCAACAGACAAAATTGGACATACTTTCACCACTGGGTTTTTCACAAAAAAAGGATTATAGGATTTAGTCGTAATTCACTAAATACCACATAAAATTAAAATAAATATATTTAGAACCCCATAAAAGTCTATTTCCTAATACAAGCTACTTTAATGAGTTGTTCAGGACCTACTGCAAGCTTTAGCAGAAATGTCAACATTGAATACATAATTTTGCTCCTCGCAGTCCTGCCTGGCAGCTGAGTTCAACAGTGCTTCAGAAGCAGCTTGTCTTCTGAAGTTTTAGTACTTCTAAATTCTGAAGAGGAGGTAAAACTTTAAAATAGACCAGCTACCTCTGACAAATTTATTGCCTCTGGTGACCTAAATGAAAGAGGAATCCATGGCATTCATCTTTCATGCAAGTTGTATATGAACCATGGATGACTGTGGGTAGCTGAATTTCAGAAGTCCTGTTTCTGCTTTATCTGGGTATTGCATGTTTTGAGAGTTTAAAACCAGCTGGGATGATTTCAATTCATGTTTCTTAATATAAAAAGTTGAATTTTGATTACAAATTTGACTCTGGATTTGACTTTTTAAGCACAAATGCTACTTGAAATTAGCCCTGTATTCTTTGCAGTAAAAAGGATAAATGTAAGGTCTTGCATCTGGGAATACATAATCCAAGAATACAGCTGAGACTGGGTTCCACCTGACTAGAGAGCAGCTCTGTGGAAAGGGACCTGGGTGGTCTTGGTGGATGACAAGCTCAGCATTAGTGAACAGTGCTGAAGCTGTAAAGAAAGCCAACAGGATGCTGGGTTGCATTAAAATGGGCATCACTAGTAGAGATGGTAATAACTAGCAGAGATGGTAATAACAACTCATTATCCCTCTCTACTCAGCACTGGTCAGACCACACCTTGAGTACTGTGTCCAATTTTGGGCCCCGCTAAACAAAAAAGATGCGGACAGGTTGGAAAGGGTCCAGGCAAGGGCCACAAGGATGATCAGAGGACTGGAAGACCTGCTGTATGAAGAAAGGCTAAGAAAACTGGGCCCATCCAGCCTTGGGAAGAGAAGGCCTAGGGGGGACCTCATTACCATGTACCAGTACATAAAGGGTGGCTGTCAAGAAGATGGAGACTCCCTTTTCACAAGGAGTCACATAGAAAAGACGAGGGGTAATGGACACAAGTTGCTTCTGGAGAGATTCCGATTGAACTCCAGAAGAATTTTTTTTACCATGAGATCAAGCAGACATTGGAATAATCTTCCAGGGGAAGTGGTAAATTCCCCTACATTGGTCAGCTTTAAGAGTAAGCTTGAGAGGGTGCTAATTCATCTCATTTAAGCTATACTTTTACCTTGAGAGGTTGGACTAGATGATCCTTGTGGACTTTTCCAACCTTCAGATTCTATGATTCTATAATTTTTTTCCTTTAGCCATTACTTTAACATGAAAATAGTTCCTCATATCAGAATTTTCTGGTCATATATAAAATTCTGTAACCAAAGAAGCTATCAAGCATATTAGATGAGCTTGCCCTGAAGTTCAAAAATGAAATTACCTCCTTGAAATTTAAAACAAGCAAAGGAATCAAGCACTCATAAGAGTGTGCTTTTTTAAAGCTTGAGTTCATCCAAACTTTTTACTTATCCATCACAGAAGTAAAATTCAGCTTAACAACTTACTCCTACATAGAGGGCTGTAGGTCTTTCTGTTCCTCTTGACAGCTTTCTTTTTTCTTGTAGTTCTTGTTAGGAACATAAGTTGACCTCAAGATGGCCCTATGGCAAAACAGACCCAGAAATGCCATGGCTTTCAAAGCCCAGGAAGACATAAATGTTTGTCTGTGTGTTATTAGGATCTGTAAGGTGTTTTATGTAAGCCACAGTACACATCAAAATGCAATATTGCAGCTATTATTCTTTTTAACTGAGATGTAAAACAATTTTCCAACTTTCAAATCCATTTTAAACTGGAGTGTGTATTACTTCAAGAATATTTTGCCAGAATTCTGAAAGGTGATTATTTGAATCTCCTCCATCTGAAGTCTTTCCATTGATTGCAATGGGAGTTCAGCTAAGTTCTTAATACATTACATTTTCTGTCATAGAAGAAAATCAGCAATTGGGTTATTTAATCTATTCTCACACTAATTTAGGGTCATGTCCCTATAGTAAATGCATTGACTAGTTTAGTTTTAAAAATTACAAGAAGTTTTCACCTTTTCTGAAATTCTTCTTAGGACTGTTTTCAAGCTTAATACATTGTATCACATTGATTTTATCATTTTATTGAGTAATTTTGTCAAAAAAAGGAAAAGGAACAAAAGAACCTTCCCCCAGGTTCCCTGAGGTTTGACTCATATTCTTTATAAACCTATTCTACTTGCAATCCTGCTATTCTCAAAATAGTTATAATTTCTTTATATCTGTTCCATTACTTAATGGAATAGAAATTGGATTTAACAGATCCTAACTGCCTGCCTTTCTTCCTCACAAATCACTATCAGATTGTCTTTTCATAGGTGTTCCTCTTTCATAATTTTCCAAAAATAGCTACCACCACTGTTTACTTAGTCACTGTGCTGTGATTTCTCAAATATACCTCGAGGTAAAACTGCCATGCCTCATTCCTATTGTGAAAGGATATGTTCCTAACTGACTGGCGGTGTCATACTTTTCACCTGGAGAAGCAGAAAAAAGGAAACTTCCAAGCTGCTAAGTAATATAGTGGCATAGGTAATGAGAATTATCTTTTATTGAAGTTGGAGGTATAGTCATTTGTAGTATTTCAGAGAACATTTTAAACCATGAAAAACTAGTGAATGATGCTTTGGATGCAGGCAGCCTGGCAAAAGAACCCAGCAGGGTGCACATTCAGATTTCATTATATTCTATGCGTGTAGGTACGGGAGAAATACATCTCACAAAACTTTAGCTGTTTAAAAGCTAGACATCGGCATAAAGCTGTAATGTCGTGATTTATACAGTTGCTTTATCATTCAATGCCTCCTCCCCACCTGGGCAGATGGGTCAGGAAAAGAAAAGGAGATATGTGGCTTGAAAAAGAAATAGACTTACAAATATAATAGTAATAAAAATTAATACCAATAACAGTATTACTATAAAGCACACAAAGTTATGCTCAGTCAATATTGTAGGGGAGTAGGCCTCAGGGGTAGGAAGGTCGACAAGCTCCTTTCAAGATGTCAGCCACAGAAGGAAGAAGAAGGATGAAGGGGCCATCCTCAGCAAACTCCCCAGTTTATAGTGAATGTGACATTTATGGTATGGGCTAGTACTAATTGATCAGCCTGGGGTCAGTCTGAGGTCAATGTCTCTTGGTTTCTGCTTACCCCAGCCTCTGCACCTTGTTATCACAAGACTGCTGAATACCTTGACCATCAAATACCAGCTTTAACTGAAAACTATAACAAAGTCTTAGCACTTTGTTCCCATGAAATAGTGTTGTAGCCCTTACAAAATTGCAGTATTCCTCGGCAGAAAACTGACTCTGTTTAGACTAAAATTTTGTCCCAGTAAACCAGGACAGCTGTTTATCTGGATTTTCTCCATAGTAAAAATGTATATATCTCTAAAGTGTGATCCATTCCAGCTCAGATTAATTGCATATGTCTACCTTCCTCTGTTGAGAATAGATGGTGTCTTGATGACAAAGCCAAATGATTATATTTCAGATGGCTAATATAAGATTAAATAAATCCTACCTTGAGTTTAACACTCCCTAGACAGCCCACTCAACCTTCAGTCCTGCAAAGGACAAATTGCACGTTTATGAGAAGGTCTACATTTGATGGCCCACTTCTGCATCTGGAAGGTGCTAAAGGGCTTTCATGGCCCAAAAGGTTGGTTTCATTGTCTCAGAATTTTTGAATATTCAGTTTTAATGAAAACTTCAAAGTAACTGTACACTCAGTTTAAAGCACCTGATTCTAAGTACAGCATCCAGATTATATTTAAAGATTCAGATAAATTAAAGGTGTCATATAGTATTGTAAAGTTAATACTACCTAAAATTTGTATAGATTCAATGCATACCTGATAATTTTGTTTTGTTATTTCAAACTCAATTTTAATTACATTCTTCCTTGGCCTAAACATTCAACTGTTACTGATATAGATGATGAGATTTGTGATGTCTTTGATGGCTATATCAATTTATGGCCACAAACTAAGGCAGCAAAGTTCTGACCAGGCATTAGGAAGAGAGTTTTCATTATGAAGACAACCAAGCATTGAAACAGGTTGCCCAGAAATGTCTATAAAATCCTTGGAGGATTTTAGGACCCTACTGATAAAGCCCTGAGCAACCTAGTCTGAATTCAGTATTGACTCTCCTGTGAGCAGGAATTTGAACTCGATGAACACATAAGCTTGCTATCAACCTGAATGATTCTTTGATACATTTTCCCCTCTAGATGCAAAGATTTCTGACATGCTCAGATAGCTTCTCAAACTCTGAGAGAGAGCTGAGACAGATCCAATATTTGCAAAGTACGTAGCATCAACTCTGGAGAAAACTGTCGTTTGTGAGATCCACCCAGAGTTGAGGTCTTCATTGCATTGTCTGCTGTGCTCTATGTTCAATGCCAAAGAGAGACAGAATTTTCCCAGGTGTCTGAGAAATTTATGTAAGAAGGAGGATTTTGGTAAAATTGGGTAATAGGATACAGCAAAATTACAAATAGGCAACTTGACCAAATATATGTAGAATTGAGCCACACCAAACATAGCATACAGTCTCAATAGCTTGAAATACCATACCTGAAGATTTTAAAACTAAAACTATATATGATCAATGACTCAGAGAGAATGTTGAAAATGGTTGTAAAATGGTAAGAAAAGCATAATCATAATCATAACCGTAATGGTAGATTTCAATTGCTCACACATAAACAGTGTGAACGTTGTGCTACCAGGTGCTACATTTTTAAAACTCCAGTGCATTTTGGAGCAGTTTGCCACTAACAAATCAAAGAAATTAAATCTTCTTTTGTTATATTCTTGAGAAAGGCACAATACTTGATCCAAGAATTATTTTAATAGTGACCATGGTGATTTCCTACTTTAGAGGAGTAAAAAAAAAAAAAGTTCCTAATTCAACAGAATGGTCTTTTATTTATTATAAATTATA
>NW_010203841.1:0-20553 GCF_000695765.1 Mesitornis unicolor | reverse complement strand
ATTGCGACTGAAGTGCAGGACCTGGCACTTGTTGAAAGACCTTGGCCTTGTTGAAGCTCAATGAGCAGTTTGAGGTTAACAGGTGTTCCTGTCTATTCATGGCATCCTAATCCTTTACACTGACATAACTGTTTCCTCGAGATATCTCTCAAATTATTTATTTTATTTTGAGCTATTAATGTTAAAAAATTCCCCAGAGTTCATCTTTACAGAAGATTCTCATTACCAGTTAGCTGGCTGTGGATCAAGGCTCCAAGATGTTGCAGACAGGATCCATTTCCCTCTTCACTGTGTAGCAAGAGCTGTGTGTGGTCAGACCATCAGAACCTTTTTTCCTGTATGAGACTGGCAGTTGGCTGAGGAGCGCTGCAAAGAGCCCCTGCACCCCTGGGCTTGGCTCTTGGTGGCCCATAGCTTCTTCTTGGTGCCAAACACACATTACCGTAACATGTCCAAGAGTCTGAGGACAAACTGGAGTGATGTTAATGAAAGGTTTTTTTCTCTCTAACACCATAGTCCCAGGGTGGTGCACTGTTCTTCAGGGCCTAAAAGCTTGAGACTACAATTTTATATCCTCCTGTGCGCTTGAGAAATGATAAATCATACCCTCTGTTTTGATCAGCTTTCTTCTACCTCCAGTGGCTTTTCAGATCACAGCTAGGGAAAAAATTGCCCATGAGCTGGCATTTGAGATGTGCCTCTAGGATATATATTACCTGAATTAAAATGTGCTAATTCAAAAATGCCTTTCCCACCTTTTTGTTGCCCTTGTTAGGGAAAAATGCTCCACTTCAAGCTCCAGCTAACTGATTACCTGCCAGTTCTGAAGCTGTGCTCTGAATTAATCTGCTCCAAAAGCCAACAGAGATGACTTATGTTTGGGCACCTTGCAGGAAAGCAGGGAGATGAAAAGCCTTAGGAAAACTTTGACAAACAACTTAGAGTGTTTGACCAACTCTGCACAGCTGCTGCTGAATGAGGAATGCAAGCAACATGCCAAACAGAGACAAGAGATGATCAACAGGGAAGGCAGCTTTTGTGTCTGCACTGAGCATTTTATTTCCCGGAAAGGAGGAGAAATATGCTGAATTACCTGTAGGAGGTGTGCCTGCTTTTGCTAATAGATGTACCCAGTTTATGCATTAATTCCTAACTGTCAGGTTCTGTACGGATGTCCACTGAATCCCTCTAAGGTCAGTGGAGACAGACCTATGCACAGCACTCATTTAAACATGCCTTGTTTGCAGAGCCTAACTGAAACATCTCTGCCCCTTTCAATTCCTGATTTCAGACAACAACGTCTCCTCATAAATCCTGGATATGATAGCACCAGCATGACCCATCACTTCATTATCAATGTGCAAAGCCGTGTATTGTACTGAGGAGGAGTTTATCTGGTCAGAATGGATCTGGTCCAGGAACAAATAAAGGAGTTAGGAATCTGATTATTTCTGGGCCAATTCCGTATGAGTTACAGCCTCTCAATTTTCCTGATGTCAGCTAGTTTTCTTCACATTGTTTTCCCTCCCCACACAGGAGGTGAAGTATCCAGCCAGCATAGGCATCTTGATTAGCCCCACTGTCTAGCTGATTCCCTAACAAAGCAGTTGTCAGGAGAGTTGACCTGAATTTTGGACCACGTTGGGGTGAAACGTACCACATTTGGTGCTATTTGGGTTGTTTCAGTGCATGCCAAGCTTGGTCCAAAATTGGGGATCTGCCTCGTTGGCAGAAGCAGGGGGAGCACAGCAGTACCTCGGGCACCCCCCATCTGGCTCATCATGTGCTGTGTGGGAGGGGCAGCCTCATTTCCTCAGCTTTGTGCAACCAAGGAATCCTCATACAGAGACAATTTCCTGATGACCAGATATATTGGGCATTTTTCCCTGTCAGCATGAAGGGATTAAAGGAAGATGATATGTTAGGCTTTAGGCTGCACTGTTTCAGACATGAGTGGTAGGGAGAAGGAACCATTTCTTCCATTTTATTCAACTTTTTTCCTAACTTTTCATTAGGATTGTTTTCTAATGATTTCAATGAGAGTGGAAGGCCAAGAAAGAGCAGCTAGCTTGTTTAGTCTGATGTGGTATATATCACTTGTTTGTTTACTCCAGGGCATTACATTTTCCATGTATTTACTTAATGGTTTATATTTGACTAACGCACATCTTTCAGGAAGGCGTTCAGACTCGATTCAATAATTGCTGGAATTTCCTATGTTTTCTAAAACATTAAAAAGTACATCAGCGTGTCAAGAGCCTCCTTTGCAAAATTCTTCTGTGATTCTCCTCTGCAAATTTTGCAGACTTGATGGCTTTAGCAGACAAAACTCTTGTAGGCACTCACTGAGGTTTTCAAGTATTTAATTGGTCTTGAACGTATAGTACCTCTCTCCAAATACAGGACTTGAGACATTTCCTGATGCCTTTTATCTATTCTGCACATATAAGTTGTCATTTCCAGGTAGGCTGACACTTGTATAGAGAAATAGTGAACTATAGTGGTTTTCATCAGAAAAGGAGGTGTTGTTAAGGGGAACTCGTGGGTGTACATCCTTAGCTGCAGCACAGTGACAGCCCTTCAGTTGGCACCTCTCTTTAGTCTATGCCTGTTCTAAAGGTTACAATAAGCAAACATTTTATTCCACAGGAATATTTTTACCCTTTTGTAAAATTTTTGTTTATGTACCAACTTTTCATTTGGATTTTTTCCATTCAAGTTTTGATTTGATTGGGAAGCGCTTCTGCAGGGCCTTACTCTACTATTATAGAAAAACATTTGAAAAATAGTGCAATGGTCCAAGCTCTGGGGGCTGACTCAAACATGAAGGACATCCAGTGTGAACCCTCGGTGAGGACTGCAGTGTGGCGCTCCCTTACCTGACCTCTGCTACACTGCAAATTTTTGGCCCACAGAACAGGATTTCTCAGTGACAAATACTGAGAATAGCACGGGGAAAAAACAGTCCGCAGCTCCAAAGACTGTTTTGAGGTGTTATGGTACTATTGCCCAGGGATGGAGGTGGGTTCACCCCAGTCTTGCCCTCCCACCGGCCTCCTTGAGCAGTATCCATGCCCTGCTCTGGCTGCTGGCGATGGGGATGGGAACAACCACCATCGGATGAATGTTATCACACAACAAATGCATAAACTTCTCCAATCCTCCTTTCCATTGGTAAAACAAGTGGCATTTTGTGTGTAGCCTCTCCTCCGAAGCTCAGGTTGTGGTAGAAGGAATCATATGCACCAGCAAGGTATTTTTGTGGTGAAAGTAATGTCTCGGACTGAAATAAGCTCAGTTCTCAGCTGAGGGTAAGAGGGAAAATCCTCGGGACAAAAATCAAATCTAGAGTGTTTTTTCTTTCTAGAATAGGTGTGAATTAATCCATTCAGATTCTTGTCCTTTTCTCAGTTATTCCTTAGTGATAAGAACCCTGTGTGGATGTTTGCAGCACACATCCAGGCATCTATTAACTTTTAAAATTAATATCTTTCTGTTCTTAAAATTAAACTTGAAGGCGTACATTCTGGAATGATGACAGTCTAAATTTGTCATGTGTTCCTAAAATAAAATTATATTTTCTTATTGACAAATCCTTACATAAAGATAACAGTTGAGTATACATTCGCTGCCAAAATTGTGAAGAATGTCAGATCACTAAATGGGAGAAATTACTAGCTAAACACCTGGAATTGGGGCTTCTTGAGTAATAAACTGGCTTTTGACAGCTGTAGCCTCTTTTGCAGGTGCAAAAAGAACATTTTCTTCTTTTTATTTTATCTGCTTTACATCACTTAATGACTAGAATATTCCAAGTTGGGAAAACAACTGGGAGTGGAAAGAACAGGAAAATGCGTTTATCCTTTCCCGTCTTATGAGTAAAAGGTGTGGGGGGGAGTCTGAAATCAACTAATTCTGATCTTGGAGAAGATGGAAGCCAGGAAAAAATAGCTCAGCTGGTTAATCGCTGATATTATTTGCACTGTTAAGTACACCAGCCACTTTGAAATGCAATGAATATTCTGATAATATTTCTGAAAATACGCAGAACACAATGTAGTCCTATTTAAACTGTTAAGCTCTCCTGGATGGTTTTGTTCAGAAGCAACATGACACAAAGTGCACATTAAAACGTTAATCAGGTGACTAAAAATGTCATCTCCTGTTTTCTCGCTAATCAAATGTGAAAATCCAAAATCAAAATAAACACTGAGGTATATAATGATGCAAGTTTTTTTTTAACATATTACCTTAGTTAACAAAACCAAATATTAATTACAACCTCAAAGCTACCTTTCTTTGCAATTAAACATTCCTATTAGTCGTCAGTCTTTGTGAATAAATCTTTCTTACCAATATCTGTTAAAAAGGCACAACCGCAATGCAAATTGAGTTACTTAAATTGAGATTTCCTGGTCCGGACTGAAACCACAGTCAACACAGTGATTTAAATCACAGTATAAATTGGTCCATCCTGCTTTAAAACTAATTAAGGATGTGCCTTGAAAGCACACTTATATCAGTGCTCTGACTCCAGTGGGTTCCCGGTATCACTCACGTCTTAATAAATCACAGCAAGGGATGGAATTTTTATTTAGTGCAGCGATCTTTGAATTTAAGGCCACTGAAGAATAGATTAACATTTATAATTGCTAGGTTGATCAGTAAAGCAAATTAAAAATGGGGATTTCAAAACAAATTAACCTTTGCGGCACATCATGCAGAGACAGACAGTGAAATCACTGACAAGGTTCCCCCTGTCCTTGAAGTCATTTGTCATGAGTCACCGTATCCTCTGTGGTGCTTTAGTGCTCTGCAGCAAGCAGCCCCTGGAGTCTCCATGTCCAAAAAATAAACTGTGATATCTTGAAAGAACAACATGGGCAGTCTGAGGCTGGCGAGTCACTGCATGGGCTATCGTTGCTTTGTGTCGCTCCAGGCAGACTTGTATATTTTGGGACTAAGATTAGGATGTTTAGGCTAGGGCCAAATGGGCTTATAATTAGATATGTGCAGGCTCTGACCTATTAATTGAGACTCATGCTTCCCTACATCTGCCCTCCACATTGAACAAGGTGATGCTTTAAACAGCCAATGAAAAAGGATCTTCTTTACCTCCAGGCTTTTCTGCTTCAAACCTGCCCGTCCCACGCTTTGCCGAGAAACTTTGCTCAGTCGAGAAGCAGCTTGGGCTTTTCCCAAAAGCTGTCCCTCTTTGGGATACCACATGGATGGAACAGGACAGTGCGTCAGTATGGTCTGGGTTGTATTTATTTATAAGATTAAGAGCTAGATTGCACCTGGAGAAAGCAATCATATGTGATCTGCACCTATGCATGTGCCATGCTTCTCCTTGGGCAGAAAAGTCATAACTGGAGAAGATACAGTGGATTTTGATGGCACCATGTAAAATCTGAGGAGGTCAAAGACTGCTCCTTCCATGTCCAGATATCTACAGAGACAGGAGATTCTGTCAAATGCAAACAAATGTTGCAGACCCCCCATGGAGGGATGTATGGGTAAAGAGTGGGGCAGTCTAAGGCAGCGCAACCACAAGGGGAGTGGAAAGAGCAACGACCTATTAGAGCAAACAGCTTTGGTCTCTTCTTTTGCAGGTACATCAACTCATGTAAAGTTCCTGTCAATCAATGTAGCTGACGAGAAGTCCAAGGTCACTACGTGGTGTTGTTCCAAGGAACAGGAGATAAGGTAACTGTGCTTTCAGCGTAAACACATCACACATGCTTCTGCCGTGGTCCATAGGCTCCCAGAAAATAACTGTTTTCACATCTATAGTGTTTTGCTCAAAATTCCATTACCTATGGTCAACCTTTAGCACCTTCAGTGCGCATTGCTGATAATGGAAGTTGAATGCAGAAGAAGCATTCCCCTTTTCTCATAATTCAACTATGCACAATCATAGTCCTTACCAGAACCGAGCAGGTAGAAATCAATGTGGAGTGCACGACCCATTAGACTGACACTGTGGAGAAGATTAGATCGTGCAGATGCTCATGCACATCCTTTGTGTAACAGTAGAGCTATTGTATAACTTGTCTTTTTTTCTCTGTGTGGACTGACGCGGAGGGAAACTGGCAGTATTATCTGCTGATCCCAGGGCTCCAGGGGGATATAAATAGGGAACGAACAGTGGTATTAAAAGTTTCCTCTGAACAGAATACTCTTATTTTTTTGTTAAGTTTATAAACAGAAACACAAACTAAAACAAGCTAAACTAAACAGACCGGAATAAACACAGGACTGTGGCAGGTATTGTCATCACTGACAATTTTGGTTAATGGGAAAGCAAAGCCAGGGAGGATCCTTAAAGCTGTCCAAACTTGAGTGGTGGAAATGCAAAGTGTTCTTCTACGTGGTAGAGCATGGACAAACAACCCAGTTCTTGATAGTGTGGCACGGGCTGCTGATGGCATTACTTGACGCTTGGTGGTTGGCTGCATGGTGCATGTACGGGTGCAGAATCAGGCATGGGAGGTGGGCACAGATCTCTCCTTCCAGCTGAGGGGCTCTTGGCTTCTGTCATCCAAAAGATGGCAAAAAGTGGGTGGTAGATGAAGAAGAGCTGCTGCAGCCGGTATTGATAAGACTGCTGAATCGTCAGCCAAATACTTGGAATATTTCTCAGAAGTTTTGGCAGACAATACAGGATTGCAGTCTGGAAGAAAAAGGTACCCATCTGCCTGCCTTGTTCAGTAGATGTTTCCAGCTACAGGTAATGGTATTTGCAACAGAGCTGGTTAATACACGGAGAGTTATTGCTTTTTAACACATGCAAAGATTGTGCAACCTCCATAGACATTCAGTTAAACGTGCCCTGCTTTGTACACCTCAATTTTTCTCATCTAAATAAACTGCAGTTTGTTCAGGAATCTCTCCCTTTCCCAGTGTTATATTATTTGCTGAATATTCCCCCTCTCTACCCCCAAGGGGAATGAAGTATTGCACATGGACTTTTTCCAAATTCAAAGCTCTTTAGTATGGTTATCCTTTCTGGTCTATCTTATTACTGATATCTATGCAGATGTACTGGCAAACAACAAATTTATTGCCATGTTTATTGGACTGAATTTGAGGTTATTTATAACGTGGTTATATGGCTATTTATTAGACACATCACAGTAGCTATTTAACGCTTCTAGAGCTGTCTAGCTGAGATGATGATATAAAACAGTATTTATTGTACATAATCCAGAAAACGTTACACGAAGAGTAAATTCTAAGAGAGAAAAACACAACCATCAGCGTAACGGAGGGACAAAGAACAAATAAGTAGTTTTAAACAGCAATTCTCAGCCAGATTGAGGGAGGGAAATATTTAGGATGTGAGGAAGTCCAGGTGCAGATTTTAAGTTCTCTAAAGTGCACCAGCACTCTGCCTAACAGCTGACCTTTCCCTCATGAAATGGACATTTTTCATTTAGAAAAGGAAATGAGAATCATCTTCTTTGATTTTTTTTCTTTTGCACTGATTAAGTAGAGTTAAAAAGTTCTATGGGACCATTTTCTGTTGGGAAACACTTTAATAAAAATCAAGCATTTCACAGGTGTTACTTTGATTTTTATTTTTTTTTAAATGTTTTGTGTTAAGGTAGTATTGACTATTTTATTTCACCGTGATGGATTCAGATGACAACATTTTTTCATATTGGTGTTCTTTTACCTCTGTGTTTCACTGTTGTATCATCATGACAGTTTTCCTGTGACCAGCAGGACAAAAAGCTTTAGTTTCTGTTAACATCTATGGGTGTTGGATCTCATTAAATCACAAAATGAATTCACATATTGAATGTCCCATGATGAAATCTGGATGAGGCTTGCCTGCAAGGGAGACTGTAAGGGCAAAAAAGTCCCTAAAGAATTATTAATTTCTTCATAAAATGCACGAATTTTTTAAGGAAAATAAATGTCCTATTTCAATATACAGACACAGGCCATCTTAAAATATTTCCCCAGAAAATGTCTGTCTCATTCCTTCTGTTTAACAGACAGTCCCATTTCTGTGGGAGGATGCAGAGGAGAGAGGAAATGAGGTCACAGGAAGGTTTTGCAGGTGTGAGGGTGAAGCTGGGCAGCTGTTGGTTTCCACTGCTCATCACGTTGCAGTGGGGGAAGGACGGAGCATGGGATGGAGTTGTCCTTGTTCTCATGCCTCCTTTTTTGTACATTTTCATGGCAAAACAGTGTACTTGCGGCCAATGTCACTGCTGTGCAGAAGCAGCAGACCCCATCCTAGCTTTTGCCTTTCCAGCCTAATTCAAGTTGTCCACTCCAAGTCCCATAGACTACCTTGCCTGTATATGCATCTTTAGGTCATCACATCCCCTGTTGTGGACTGATAAATATATATTTATCCCTTCCTTCTTGCAGGTGGAAGAGCTGAAATACTCCAGTCTTTAGATACCAGAGCCTTGCAAGTTGTAGGATGAGATATTGAGTAAGGGGTAAGCAGGAGGGCATGGGGGGAAACTCAGTCCAGATTCCAGCACAGACTGGAAAAGGTTTTAATGATGACTTTTAAAAGTTGCTGCCAACTAAATTCAAGATAACGCTGGTGAAAAATTACAGTAGGTAATTCAAGGAGATGATACATTTTCTTAAATTCATTAGCTGCCCATAGAGGGCTAAAGAGAACATAACTAAAAATAATTACATAGAGTTCAAACCAAATGTGTTACTCTGCTCACACAAAACTTTAAGGGAGACAAATTAGAGAGGATTATTAGCATATTCCACTTTTTCAACAAATCTTACAAGGAAGGAAAAACATAATAATGCAAAGGAGCTGAAGATTCATGTTTCCATAATAGCTGTATCTGCACTATCCTACCTGCAAAAGTTATTCCCTGTGGGTGGTGATGCTGTTGAATAATTTCAATTCCCGAGCCATCCTATTTTCCCCTTGTAAACAGTTCTTTTGAGCATGGATATTAACCTGCAGTCCTCTCTTAGCTAAGACTTTCTTTGGCTGCATTACACCTAAGCAAGGGCTCTTACAGGGAGCAAAGAGCAGCACGCAAAAGAGATCAGAAATGCACTCACAAAAACTCATTTTTACTTGAGCCGTTCATTCTAATTGTTCTCTTGAGGCTGATTTGGAGTGCAGAGAAATCTGAAGGGGGCTCACTGGGCTGTGGGTCACGTTTTCAGGTCACCTGTACATGGTAAATAATGAGCAGCACACTGCATGGTGCCAGCCCCTTGGGCCTTACCTCGTTGGTGGAGGTAAGAATTCGGCCACTGATTTCACTAAGAGCTGTCTTGGGGCTAGAGGAATCACAGAATGTCAGGAGTTGGAAGGGACCTCAACAGCTCCCCCAGTCCAACCCCTGCCAGAGCAGGATCACCACAGCAGTCACACAGGAACACGGCCAGGGCTTTGGGTGTCTCCAGACAAGGAGACTCCACAACCTCTCTGGGCAGCCTGGGCCATGCTCTGCCACCCTCACACTGACAAAGTTTGTCCTCATCTTCAGCTTGAACCTCCTATGCTCCAGCTTGGGACCATTGCCCCTTGTCCTGGCATTGGACATCCCAGAGCAGAGCCTGGCTCCTTCCTCCTGACACTCGCCCTTTACAAATTGATCCCCAGGAATGAGGGCACCCCTCAGTCTCCTCTGCTCCAAGCTCAAGAGCCCCAGCTCCCTCAGCCGCTCCTCATCAGGCGATGCTCCACTCCCTCCATCATCTTTGTGTCCCTGCTGGACTCTTTCAAGCAGTTCCTGTCCTCCTTGACCTGAGGGCCCAGAACTGAACACAATATTGCAGATGTGGTCTGAGCAGGGCAGAGCAGAGGGGAAGGAGAACCTCTCTGCCCTACAACCACCCCTTCTCATCCACCCCAGAGTGCCATTGGCCTCACCACTCTCTCCTTCTGCAGTAAAAGGCAATCACAGACCTTAATGAACAACAGACTGGTGTGTCCCAGTAACACAGTTGGCCATGGTCTGATTAACTGGTGCAAACTGTGCCCCATAATCTTTTCTCTGTAGAGTTAGCCCTTTTATAGATGGCAATGGTCCAAGGAGTTGTTAGAGTCACTGCTGGGACTTGATATGATTACAAATATATTTCCATGTGCAATTATGAGCACTGTGGTGGCTGATTTGTTCCTCCCACTGATAAAAACAGACTGGAATAAATACATGTCTGTTGCAAACAGAACTACAGATATTAAAAAGTGTTTAGGGTGGACTTTTATTTTTTCCCTTAACAGAATCCTTCAAGCTGGTTCAAAACATTTGCTCTTGCAGACAGAAATGTCTTTCCTTTTAGTCTAGAGTAGGCATTTGGGTAGGAAATGGGATTTGGAGGTCCTGGCCCACCTTTTGTGCAACCATGTGTGAACCACTTTGTGCCATGGCCCTTTGTTGTCCTACCAAGCTTTTCCCTGCTTTGTTAGATTTAGAACTTGTGGGAGGTGGATGTTGTCTTTTGTCTCTTTTATAGACACCAGCATGGTATGATCTGAGACCAGGGGTTCTGGACATCACCACAGCAATCACAATAAGGGTTTGGGAGCCTCTTGGTCAATCCCAAAACTCCCACCTGTTTCTACAGTCTCACAAACTAGTCCTTGCTGAGCTGCCACCTTTTAGCTCTTAGCATCTCCATGGGTACCCCTTCCTGGTCTCCCATTGTTTTCCATACATTGAATTTTACTGGTGTTACTGGAAACAAAAGCATATTTACCAAGCATAAGTCAGATTACTCCATGGCAGAAAAATGAATGTTCAAGCCTGGGAAAAAAAGAGTTAATATAAAACTAATTTCTCTTACCTACTTTCCAAGGATGCCAACTCTCCTATATAAATTCCCCTGCCATTAATCTAATAAAACTCTACTCTGTTCATAATTTACTACACCCTTCAATAAGCATTGTAATATTTGTGCAGGGCAAGTGTATAAATCATTGTTGCTCTTCTCTACTTTTTTACTTATCTGGTACTTTCAAGGTCACTAACCTACCTTATAGCTTTCATCTGGTTTAAATATTCTGCAATTACTTTTTACACCTCGCTTCCTAGTTCACGCCCATTCAGATATCTGCAGCTGCATCTTCTCAAGTAGCTATTGATCCATGTCTCCTTGCTAAAGGTTACTAACTTCATCAGCAGTAATGATACAAATCACATCTGTTAGGGTTCATTCGCACCTTTACACTGGTTAGAAAGGGGGACTGCTTTCCGATTTCATTGTTATTGACCATCTTTTCTGCCTAGCATATCTAAAACACACAGAGAAAAATTATATTCAGTAAAATATCCTCATTTAGACACATGGAGGCTTTCAGTGCCCAGGTCACGCAGAGAAGCTAATCAATCCCTACTGACCTCCAAGAGCCTGAAATGTAGCTGGGTAAGGCCCCAGTCCAGCAAAGCACTTAAGAATATCCTTATGTAAACATTATGGTCAGTCCCCTTTTCAGTGCAATTTGGCAAGAAGTGTATTTCAGAGTAGAGCATCACAGGGGATGCTGTTTCTTGCAAGGGCTGTACAAGACCAGGCTGCACCAGTTGCAAATGCAAGCTCAGTCCAAAGTGTCTGGTATTCTTGCACTGGGAAAAGTACCCTCTCTTCAACTATGCTGCTGGTGGAGACATCCCCATGCTATGGTGGTGTTGAGGTGCCCCTAGTTTGCAGTAATAGTGTGTATTTGGGTGGGATCTCTTGCCCTCAGCAGAGGCAGCGAGCTCTTCGGATGTTCAAGTTTCTTTTGCTGACTGTTTCAGAGAAAAGAAAATTATTTAGGAGTGGCTAGAGTAATCGTCTGGCTACTGCAGGACCTGACCGCTGTGGGATGACTGAAGAAATCCTCTTATCTTCTGGCTGCATCGGTTCCTTGAGCCAAGTGTGTTACTGCCATGGAATTGCCATCCTATAGCAAAAAACATGGGTGAAGTGGAGCTCTGCTGTGACTGTCTGCCTAAGAAGTGTAGAAGAAAATAGGACTAGAAGGGGCCTGCGGAGGTCATCTCACCCACCCCCACTCAAACCGCTGCTGACACATGTTTGTCTGATGTGTTTCTTTAACCCCACAGCAGTGGAGATCCCCCAGGCTCCCTGGGCGATCTCCTGTGGTGCCCAATGACCCTTGCAGTGGGGAAGTTACTGTAGTGCCGAGCTTAGCTCTTCCTTGCCGCTTCTAAACCCATTACTTTTTGTGCTGTCTCCACGGATGTGGATAACAATTTATTGCCTCCCTCTTTGCAGAAGCCTTTTACATAATTGAAGACTGTTATCGCGTCTCCTCTCCGTCTCCCCTGCTCTAGACTAAATAGTCCAGATAGGAGGATGAAAGCTGGAATGGGGTGTCAGTGGGAAGGAGCTAGAGGAGGAAATCAGAGAAGGACTAATCCTCCTTCCTACAGAAATGGACTTTTCCTTCTGAAGGATGGGGGCTGTGGGAGGGGAAGATGTGCTTCTTGAAGCTGGTGGTTCGCTAACGCAGCTCTGTGTATCTAATTAATAGGTTGGTGCCTTGCAGCCTAACGAAGAGGGGCTGGGGCTGACCCTCTGCTGAGCGGCCACACTCCTATCCAGCCTGTGTGCTTGGGAAACAAGGCTTTAATTTTTTATATCACTGAGGAGCTTATCCAACTTGCATGCCAGCTCCTGTGAGATGGATCTGGTTGAGCTTTTGCGTATCATAAAAGCTGTTTCTATGTGCTGTGTGTGTTACACAGTCAGACAAAATGACAGTGTCACACCATCACCCTGCAGCAGTGTCCGGGCAGCCCAGCACGAGCCCTGCCAGGGGGCAAGAGCCCTCTCCTTCGACAGCAAATGTGGTTTGTTTTGGGAGCATTGCCATCACCGCGGCTGTGTGCTACCCACCCGTGCGCAGGACGGAAAGCCACCCGCCACACACGCCGCCTACATGTGTTTCACAACTTGATTGCTGTTCATAAAGCCAGCACGTGGAACAGGCAAACGCCATCTGATCCAAAAATGCCCCGGGGCGTATTATGTCAATGTCACATACATTAAGAAAGTACAGCGAGCGCGCTTCTCGTGTTCGTAGCCCCTTTCCATTATTCACATCGGCTGTCAGAGCTGCAGCACGTACGCAGCCATTGCACTGTGGCTGCTGTAAACTGGAGGAAACAAAAATAGCTCCCATAGCTCCCAGCCTGGAGATTTCCATAGGGAAATAACATGGGGAATGAGTTTCAAGGTAGAGCATCTCGGGGGATGTTGCTTCTTGCAAGGGCTGTGCCAGACCAGGCTGTACCAGTCACAAATGCAAGCTCAATCCAAGGTGTCTGGTATTCTTGCACTGGGGAAAGAAACTCCCTTCAACTGTGTTGCTTGAAGAGCAATAGGGACCATAGTTATGTTTTCCATAACACAGGGAAAAAATAGTTCTTTACCATGTAACAGTCCCAAACAGCTTTCAGTGACAACTTTTGCCTTCCTCTAAGCACTCCAAGAACAGCATGGAAGGTGGAGCTGTATTCCCCAGACTCCCGGTGACATGGGATCACAGGTTCATTTACATCAGAAAAGGGCTGGCCTTGAAGAAAACACAATATTAGGGACAGTTTGGAACAGCAAGGAAGCATTGCAAGCACATTGCAGGCTAGCTCAGGCACCCCCAGCCCCAACCCAGTTCCCCTTCTTGCTCATCACTTGGATGTTAAGGCTTTCCAGCTCAATTTCACAGTAAAAATATCTTGATAAATTGCAATTCAATTGATTTTTTTTAAACTCTCCTCCCCTCCTCTCCCTCCCCAGAAAGACTTTGAAGATGACATTTGTATTTCTGAATTAAAACCACATTTGACCAATGCTGCAAAGGGAGGAGGCGGGGGCAGAAGAGAGAGAAACCCTTTTGTTCTCCTCCTTGTGGTTTCCCCCTCACCTGCCAGGGCCAAGCTCCAAAATAATTCTGAACAGCTGAGGTTAGCTGGGGACATCTAATCCCGGAAAGCTGGCTCTGAATTCCAGCAGTTTCATCAAGAGCCATTTACATGTAATTCCCCCAGACCTCTGGAGAAGTGTGAGTATAAGTGCAGGTAGGTGCTCATGTAATTAAAAAGGGGGAAAAAAGGCATTTTTTTTCATCATTTGGAGCCCCAGTGGCATCAACAGCAGCTGCAACATTCATGCTTTTTAAAGCTAAGCAAGCCTAGGAACAGTTTTGAGGATGTACTGGGGTCTTTTGAGGCTAAACAGCCATCTCTGTAGGATGTCCAAGAACTGCAACTTTCAACCAAAGGGAGGACTGAGTCCTCTTTTCCTGATTTCCTGTAATGGAAAAAGATTGTGTGCAAATAGAGCTTAAAGTCCCTTGCAGAGTTTGCTGAAGCCTGTCCAGTTTGTTTGCAGAAGGGGCATGAGGAGCATCCTGGGAACGCAAGGGAGAGAAATGCCCTGGGGTTCAGCTGGACCCATGTGGGAGGATGCTCAACCAAGGGCTCACCCTGAGGGAAATGCACCTTCCCAGGCATGGACAGGGACCAAATGGGATGTCTTGGGTAAAATTGCAGGTTTGGGGTTTTTTGGTTTATATTTTGGAAACTCAGCACGCTATTTTTCCCAGGAGAGTTTTAATTTTTTCAAAGAGAGTTCCCCATTTGGTCTGAAATATTCACGACCCAAAGATAAAACTCCCCATCAGTTCTGCTACATCTCTTCTCAGCAAGAAAATTTCCAGCATCTTTAGTTTTGGTGGTGTTCACTTTAAGGTCATACACTTTATTTTAAAAAAGCCTTGGTTTTGCTGTTTAGCCAATTGAAATGAGTAATGAAAAAGTTATTTCTAGGGGACAAAGGAAATATTTTCTTTTGAATTATCTCATCTTACTAATTGATTACAAAAGGACTGCTTGGATGTGTGCAGTGCACAGCACCCGAGCAGGGCTTCAGCCAAGCTGGTATAAACCATCCCAGGGGAGCAAACAAGAGTAAAAGCTGTCAGGTATTTCAGGCTGTCTCTCCCATGGAGCCAGCTTAGCCTCCATGAGGAAATAATTTGGGTGTCTGAAAAGAACACGTCTTACAATATCAGAAGTTTCTGTGGAAGGTGAAACACTAGAGAACATTGATAATTAAAACCACAATTTTTTAATTTTTCATTTCTAGACTATCTAGAGAAAATGCCTTGAAGGAATAGGTGTTTCCTATAGTTCAGTGCAGACATCGCTGGTGCCTGCTGGCATGGAAAGTATTTGTTGTCGATGAAAAGTAATAAAATATAAATCCACAGTATGTCTGAAAGGGAAACAATTAATATAAAGGATTACAATATTACAGTGCAATTCCCTTGAGATGCAAAAAATCCTATACTTGAAAGTGACTTGAATATAATAATCTTCAAATGTTCGTGGCTGAAAATGTTTCCTAAATGCTGCTTCTAAAAAAAGCTGCTGTGAGCCAGCAACTATGTCCTGAGCTTATTTCAACACCATGGCAAATAATGTTGTTGCACACAAATACAGAAGAAAATGTGACACCAACAGAAATGATAGGGAAGGGAAAATTGTCCAGGTCTGTGTGTTAAGGATGGAGAAAAAGAGCAAGGAAAGGCTGACACAGGGAAGCAGTGGAAGGTGGCTCAGAGAAGCTGTGTCCTTCCCAGCTCTCCAACCCATCCGTGCAGTTGGAGTGGTTGTGATCTATTCCCCCTCGGCTCCCCAGCCGCTCTCGCTGCTTCCCAGAAGTAGGTCAGAAACCTATTTTTGTCTCGATTCTTCCCTGGCCACATTGCAATCCCTATCCCTGTGAGGAGACAGAAAAGCCTCTGAGCAGCGGCTGTGAGACCAGACCTGTCCTGCATGGCACTGGGCTGAGCTGAGTGACCCATCCTGGGGTCACTGTAGAGGGATTTTAGAGGAATTGGGGACTTAGTCTGTGGTTAAGGGCCCAAACGGAACAGGATGGATCTGAGCTGTAACATGCACTGCATCCAAGCAGTGCAGAAGGTTTTGGTGTTCACTCGGCTCTAAGTGGTCTGGTTTAGAGTGGCCTTGCAAACGCTGGTGCTGGTGAGGCTGAGGAGGGGATGAACTGGGACATGAGGCAGAAGCAGGGAGCTGGGGATGGAGCAGAAGGAATTGCGTTGTGAGTGCACATTCAGTGCTCCAGGGCTGAGCACTGCCTGTTTCTCCCCCTGTCCCCCAGAGCCGGTGATTTTGTTACCTCTGCTTGCTGACATCCTTCTTTCCTCTCCATGTACTAGCAACCCTTTTTTCTTCCCCCCTCTCAAATTGTCCAATTGATTAACACAGTTCAGTTAAACCCGGTAACTGTTTTCAACTTGTACTTAGCTTTGGAGTCAGCTAGAAGGCATGCCAGGAAACAGTTCTGATTTTCCCTCTGCATCAGCTAGAAATGTTTTTAAAAAACAATAACAAATTAACCCAAAGATATTATCTCTCCTCATGGACTTGCATTATTTGTATCTCTGTGTCATGAGTGCCAAAATCCTCTTGTTGCTGCCTCCCCTCTCCCGTCAATGTGAAGCAAAGGCTGGCGGCTTTGCCATCTCTCTGTGGGAGACTTTGCGTTTTGCTGCTGGTCAACAAAACATCATCCCCAAGTGAATGGTTTTACAAGTGGCAACTCCAGGCAGTGCTGCTGCTGCCTCGGGGCAGCTGTGCCACTTGTCACCATTGAGGTGAGTTGCAGGAGACGCCAAGCCAGGGCGTTAATTGTAACACGGAGCTCTAATGACATTTTCCTAAAATATCTGCAGGGTTCACTCAAACGCCGCTTTGGCTGAGGGAGCCACAGTCTTTGTGATGTGAAATCAAACTGCAAAGTGGTCGCCTCGCCATTCTGCTCCTATAGCAGGTCTTGAGTCCAGCTTTTCAGACCAATTTTTCCCTTTTCACAGTGCATTTGTCAAGATTCGTGCTCTGGAAAAGAAGATCAGAGCAAATGGGGACTGAGGAGAACAAAAGCTGACCCAAACCTTTGACCTAAACTTAACATAAAGCCAGATGAAACCTTAGAGGTTTGCAAGTGTTCATGAAGCATTTACACCTCCTGCTCCTCTCTCCTTTATCTTCAGTTTCTTTTTACTTCTACACTCACTGTTTCTAATTGAAAGTCTAATGTAAAGCCCCACTAAATTAATAGAAAGACCCTCACTGATTTTAACAGCTTTTGATTCAGCCTCCCAAAGAAAGGAAATAATTCATTTAATGAAAGTGTCTTTAAACTTAAGAGAAAGCAAAACCTGAGAGAGATAAGGAAAATCAGAGGTCAAATGCAATTTTCCAGCTAGCGGCACATGTTCTTGATCTGAACCACACCCAGAAAATTGATATGGATATTGTTAACCCAGGGAAAAAAATCACTGCATAGAAACAGAGGATTGCTGCGCTAACAGGGAGTTGGTTTAACAAGCTATAATGTCTGTGAAAACCAGGAGTTTGGCCATTCTTTACTGTCAGCTTGTGCTGTAGAATACCCCCATTGGTAATTAGCTGGCATTTCTAACCTGAAGTTGCCATTTCTACATGTGAAATTGAGTCTTTCCCTTTGTACCAAAACTGCAGCAAAAATGTCAATCACATGGAAGACTTTATTGGGAAAACAACTCTCTGGTACTGATACTTTCAAGTAGCAGAATGACTGACAGTCCCAATGGCTGGTGTTGCCCGTTCAGAGCGTGGTCTCCTCTACAGCACAGACCTGCTTCAAGCTCCTATTTTTGCCCACACAAATTGAGTGTTTTCTGTGTGCAGACTGGTATGGCTGCATATTTTACTTGCAAATACATGCACAGCTTATCTAGAGAATTATTTCCCAATATTTGTGTAACGGACAGCTTTGGTTTCTGCAGTAGCTGGGTTGATGCACTCAGAACAGCGTGTGCTCCAGAGGCTGTTACTTGGTTTTAATGGAAAACACAGATGTGGGAAATGGTCCTAGGGAGATGCTGCTAATAAGCAGCTACTGCTTGTTCATAATGTTCCTGTAAATGAGCATTATTCTGTTAATATTTATATACAAATTTTACTAATATTTATATACAAATTTTACACAGCATAGGTTTTTTTACATTCTTTTTCATCATTTTCTTTTTTGTCTCCATTTTTTTCCTTTTTCCCCTTTCTCCTACTAGATTTTCTGCTACTGGACTTCTCCAAAGTTATCTCCTGTGCCAAGGCTGGCCTGTCTGCTCTCTGCCAGCAATGTGCTCTCAGTGTGCCCAGCAGTAGCAATGGCAACACCTCACAGTGCTGGGCACGCTGAAAGGCTTGGTGCCTCCACAGCACCTGCTGGAAAACTTTATATTTGGAGGTGTCGTGGTTTAGGGCTGTTTTGGCTTGTTCTGTGCATGCACTAACCGTTGCTCATCTCCTAAAGGAAATACAGACCTTGCCCCAGAGGTGCTGGCTGAGGTCTGTGGCCCATCCAGTGCAGGGCAGCAGTGGTGCAGGGCATCCTCTGGACAGAGAGACTAAGGACAGAAGAAATTATCTTATTTGCTTTTTTTCAGCCCAAGTTAGAAAAGGAAAATTCTGTGTGTTGGCTCAGTAACAACCTATTTTGACTGTCAAAAACATAGAAATCTTGGGTCTTTTTCTCCCCGCTCATGTCAGATCCACTTTTTCATTGGCTACAATGGCTCTGCTGGTGTGTTTTTTATAAATGCTTGATCCATCTGTTTCTAGAACTCATACAGGGCATGAATTACTGGAAATGAAGCAAAATCTACCAGACACAAACTCAGCACATTCTCTGTATCTCATATTCTCTGAAGACTCATTTGTCCCTTTCCTTTTTTTAAATATTTCCTCTCTTCCTTCTGGCCTGATCTTGTTATTTGTTTCATTGGCCATTTGTTATCCAACACTTGGCTAAATATCAGGGAAATCTTCCTGACAGTGATCTGGGAAGAGCTTTCTGAAGGGAACAACAGCTTCTTTACTTGGGAGAGCTGAAAATGAGACAAGCCTGAACATTGCCTTTGCTGAGACAAAGTTTGTGAGGACTGCAATGTGCTGTGTTGGACTCAGTTGTGCAACTGGTGAAGTTTCTCCAGTTGGGTTTTATTTGATCTTTAAAGGGTTTAAGGTGCCATTTCTTCAAGTAAAACTTGCTTCACTGCTGCAACAGTGGTCAAGTAGGCAATGAAGGAAGGACAGACTTGAGCTGCTGTTAGGTGGGAGCTGAGGTCCACGGGGGTGGTGGGTCTTCCCATACAGGGGTGGAGATGCCTTTCTGGCTACAGGCAGCCTGGACAGTCATTAGAATAAGAAACCTGCCTGCTTTCATTTCTCCTGAGCCCACAGCTTCCTCAGCCCTGATATGATGAGCTTAAACCCAGTCTGGGCCTCAATAAACTTTTCACTTTTGCAGTTTCACCAAAGGTTTGACTTTGCTCTGGGATTATCCTGACCTCGAGCTGTTTCAGGGCTGTTGGGTTTGTCTCCTCTCCAGCTGAAAGTTTATAGCTGAGCCTCGCAAGCGTGTCCCAGCTTCGGAGCAAACTCAAGCAAAGGCAGCTCCAGCTGCAGCTTGCGGGCTGCCAGAGAGGCTCCCCTGGCAGTTCTCCGATGAGCCTGTTACTACAAGTTCAACCCAACCGGCAATTCTGGCAAACACAAAAACTTGCATGGAGATCATATTAGTTCAACATGAGCTCTCATTGCCAGCAATTCAGTAGTTCCTTCTGACTGCTTGAATCCCAGTCGAAAGATTTAAGTGCATTTGCCATGCAGCCTCTCTGAGAAAGTTGTGAAGGTGGGCAAGTGTTTAGTTTTCACAAATATCATGGTGCAAGTGAGTTTTATAAGGTCTTCTGAAAGGATTGAAGATTATTTTAAGTCCTAATACATAGTTATCACCTCTGGAAAGTGTAATAGCATCTAGATTAACTTCCCAGACAGCATAGGACATAGAAAAAGTAGATTTATATAATAATTTTATAGGTTTATATAAAAATTTTCATAGGTTTATATAATAATTTTCATTTCCACTCACTGACTCAGTGAGGTTTTACACCAATTGCATAAGATCAAATATTTATGAAGTCTTTCTTTTAAGTAGTTTCTACTGTTTGGGGTGTTTGCATTAAAACACTTAGTGGCACTTTCTGCCCCCCTAAAGCACTCTGTGCATTATAACCTCTGCAACACCTTTGGCTGCTACAGAGACCTTGCAGAGCTGAGGATGTCCATGCTAAATAGATTCTGTATTTTGTTATTTAAGTTGGTCAAAAGAGTCTTTTCTGCTCAGAAAATGAAAAAAGTCAAATTTCGGAGAAGGGTTTGCTGAAAGATTTCTACTTTTATTTCTTTTTTTAATCTGGAAATTGAGTCAAATTTCAGTGGGTATTTAATGAATGGTATTATGCAAATATTAGCTGACATTTTCCTTCCTGTCCTGACATATTATGGGAAACAAGGATTAATTACTGTTTCACCCCTTCTGCTGGGTGAATCATGTGTACTATAGGTTAAGGCTAATGAGTCAAACTCAGTCCTCGGCTAAACTTGGAGCAAGACAGTGACTTCCACAGCTCTCCACAAATTTCTGCAGTGTAAAAGTGCTCCCTCAGTAAGTTTGCAGATGACA
>NW_010203840.1:0-8873 GCF_000695765.1 Mesitornis unicolor | reverse complement strand
GGGATGGGGCCGGGCCGGGGCGGGCGCTGCGACCGCGGGTATAAAACCGGGGAGAGGAGTCCTGGGGTGGTCTTTTTGGTCTCCACATCCCCCGGGTAGGGAGACAGACCCAGCCGGCCGGACCCGGTGGGACTGCGGGACAGATAACTCGAGGCATCTATGCTCTGTACTCTGCTTGTGGCTGGCGGTGGCTGTCGTATGAGGTGGTTTTTTAAACACTTTTCACTCTATTTTTTATTGTTTTGTTCTGCTGGGGTAAGAGGGCTGCTGGAAAAGTGCCTGTCAAAATCAGTCAGCTGGCCCTTGGGGGCGGGAGGAACCAGGTTTTGCAGAGTTATTTTTTTAAAAGAGATTGTTGGCTTTTCTCTGTTGTCCTGTTCCAGCATGCTCCAGCTTTACACTGGGATGAAGAGAGGAAAGAGGAAGGACCCTGTACATATCCATATATAAATATATGTGTGTGTGATCTCATTCCACAGCTGTAGAATTGAGATTTTGCCAAATTTTAGTAATTTAAAAGCCTGCAAACTCCACCCTGAGTTAACCAGGACTTTCCTATAAATGCAGGTGTGGGCAATTGCAGGGCAGGGCTCACAGTGAAGGGATGAGGGGTGTAGGGAGTCGTGGGACAGCAAAAAACAGGAGATTGGGACCAGACTACGGAAGGGGCTTCTGTCAGTGTGCGGGGCTGGCCACGCCATGTGCTGGGCCAGTGGCCATGGTGGTGGTACAGTCCAGGAGGGTAATGCGTATTGGATTGCTCCCTTAGGTCTGTTCTTGAACCTAATCCTCATTAGACTGAAACCCATTTCAATTAAGACAGGCTGGGCTACTCCTTTGTCTTTCTTTTAATTGGACCCGTTCCCGCTGCTAAATGGGCAGCTTAAGCATCCCAAAGACCCTGAGAAAAGCCCGGCATGTCCCCTAATGGGGTTTGAAAGTGGAGAAATAACAGCATAATCAGTCTCTTCCTCTTTGTGTCAGCCCTTGATTCACACCGCCGGCCCCCCTCCCCTTCACAGCCTTTCACTGAGGGGCTGCTGACAGATGGGAACAGGACAGCCACCTCAATGGGGTTTGTCGGGGGGCTTTCACGGGCCCTGTTACCATTCTCTGTCCTCCTCCTTCGTCTACTCTTGGCCTTTGTGCCAAGACTGGGAACAAGCTGGGAAAGCTGAGCCTGTCCTGTAAATACCTGCTTCCACTGGATCAGCTTAGGGCTTAGAGGACAGGACGGGGAATACTTGGCACAGCTCTTTATCCCTTCCTCTGCTCGCCTTACTTTCCCTCCTCCATTCTCTCACTCCGTTTTTTTTTTTTTAGTCTTTATATGCCCTGTTTCTCTCTCTCGTGCTGTTCATATTTCTCCATATTCCCTGCATTTTTTCCCTTCTCTGGTGTCCCTTTGCTCTTGTTCTCCTCCCAGTGACCCCTTTGGTGGCCATCACCAGTGTGCATCTGCCTGTCCCAACACTCCTCATGCTTTTTTTGCCCCAGCATCCATATATTTGGAGCAAGCGGCTGGAAAAGTGCATTCTTCTGTGCATACAGCTGATTTATCACTGGGCAAACTGGTCCATTCATCATTATTAGTAGTCAAGAGGGCATCTTAACCAGTCTCTGCCACTGGAGCAGCTTGGTGCTGGGGACATCCTGGAGCACCTCTGGGATTCCTACATGGGGGGTGCCCTGGCTGGGGGGGATCTTCACAAGTTTGTGGGCTGCATCAGGCTCTTAGCTGACTGACAGCTGCTGCCCTTGCTCCTCCCTGCCCCGTGGGTTACGTGTGCGGAGCTGGAAGACAAAGCCGGTGGGAGGCACTGGGTGGATGTCAACCCTCTTAACACCAACAGGTCACCTCCTGATTAACTTGCATCAACCCTGACTGCATTAAGGCACAGGGAGCTCTGGTGAGGGGAGATGGGGTGACCGTGTGGTTGTCAGGACATCCATGTGCAGCAAGGATAAGATAAAGCTTCCTCACTGGGGTGTCCCTAAAGCACTGCATTCGTTTCGGAGCTGACTGGGAGCAACCGTGGTGCCAAGGCGCAGTTTGTGCCTTCCTACCGCACCCGGCTGCCGAAACCTGTGCTCTACGTTCAACATGATGCTCATGCCCTAATAATGAATAATTGGTCATGCAGGCAGTAATCAGGCGCTCATGCAAGAACAGATTGGGTGCTCATGCATGGTGCAATTGGGCACCCATGCATAAATTAATTGGGTGCTTAGGTGTGATGCAAATGTGTGCTCGTACGTGTCCTAATTGGAAGCTCGGGCAGGAGCTGGCAGCTCATATGTGAACTTATCGGGTGCTCGTGTGTGATGTGATCGAGCAATCAAACATGAATTAATTGGGTAGTATTTGCATGAAGCTAATCAGGTGCTGCATGTGCACTAATTAGGCCCTCATGCATAAACCAGCTGGGTGGTCATGCATGGACATGTTGGGCTCTCATGCATGCACTAAACAGGTGCTGATGCATGAACGGGCTGGGCGGTCATGTGAAAAGGAATTAGGCACGTTGTGCTCATGCTGGGCATGCCAGGAGTTGTGGTCCTGCCCCGTGGCACCTGCAGCAGAGGTGCCCAGGGGTTGGGGTAGATGGGGGCTGCCCCTTACATATCCCCCCCTATGGGTTCACCTCCATCGATGCCCACAGATATGGGTGAGGGATGAACGGGGCACGTCTCTACTCTGTTCTATGTTTATAATCTTACCTCTGTGCATGCACACACCGATAAATTTGAAATCACTGTGTGCAAACATGATCTGCACTAACGCTGTGCCCGGCTCTCAGTGGGCACTGCTGTGTGGTGATACCCTGCGCTGCAGCTCAAACCAACACACTGCCATATGGGGGGATGCAGAGAAAAAAAGACAATGGAAAATTACGTTTAATTAATGTATAATTAATGCACTTTCTGTGTTTCCGTGCAGGGCCCTGGTTGCTGCTGCGGTTACTAAAGCAAGCGAATTTGGAGCTCAGGTAGGGCTGCATGAAACCTCTGTCCATTTGGGAACCTTTCAATAGTTTCCAGAGCAGAGGGATGCCTTTATTTACATTTTTCACATGTGCTGTGACCTACTCCTAGTCCTTGAGCTCCTGAAAGCCTGATCAGCTTTTTCCTGTGCATGCAGAGACATGAAGAGACTCACTTTGCATAGGGGTAGTGAGGCCGTGGAAGGTCAGAGAGCTAGCAGAACTCTTGGTCTCACAGTATAGATGCCTGAATCCTGCTTATTTGTCAAAAAAATGTCAAAAAAGACATTTGCAAGGGGACCTCTGGCTTGTGGGGAGTGACTCTTGGCCAGTCTTCCCAAAAGAAATGCGCATCATCGCGCATGATCTGATCTATGGGTGTTTTAATGACTTCCTGTCACCGCCGTATCACCCAGCGCTGGAAATATTACAGGATTTCTCTGCATCACTTAATAAAAAGCAGCAGCCTGGTTTACCTGTGTATATAATGCAGTCCCTCACGGCTCCTTACAGGCACTCGACCTCACTTTCCTTCCCCTTCCATGCAGGTCAGATGTACCAGGGGGGGCTTTTTTCCCTCTTCCATATGGTGTCCAGCCCACCTTGGGCCAGCGCCACTGGGAAAGCGCCTGGCAGACAGCTGGGACCAGAGGGAAACCAGCAGCCGCCGCGACTGGAACTGGCAAAGGGCCGCAGCGGGATGGGAGAGGGATGCAGCGCCGGGAGCTGTCTCCCTGGAAACCGCAGCGTAGGAGATGTAATGAGGAGGGTCCCTCCCCTCCGACCGCTCTTTAATTCCTTCTTCATCTTTCTTTACAGCTAGGGGAGTGAGGAGCAGAGCGGCGGGGCAGGGTATCCCCCTCCCAGCCCGGTCTTTTGTGGGTTTATGACACCTACCCTTAGAAAAGCGCATTTTTAACCCAGCTGCCGCGATAACTTATTGCGATGCCTTGTTATAGCTTGGGAGCGGAGGGGGAGGGATGAGAGAGGAGGTCATGGAGAGGGTGCTGTGTGTCCCAGAAGGGACCCTCAAAAAAAATGAGCATCCCATGCACCTCCATGGGATACAGGGCACAAAGGGGCATCGCCAGGCCTGGATGCTGTGCCTTGGGCACTGATGCTCAGAGGGAAAAGTGTGGGAGCTGCCGCTGCTGCAGCCCCCAAAAAAGGCTTGGCAGAGGTGTGGGTCCCCAGATGATGGGGACCTTTCCTCCTTCCCCTTCTCCTGCACCCCCTCTGTCAGTGCTGACCTCCGGGGCTAGAGAAGGAGCTCCCATGAGCCCAGAGATGCTTCTCTCCCTTGGGATCCCAGCAGATGAACCTGGAGGTGTCCAGGTGATGCTGGCATAGAGCAGGGACAGGGATGCTCCCCAGGGATGGGCATCCAGGGGCATCCCATGTTTTACCCAGCAACTGAGCCACCCCTGCAGGGCAGCGCTCCCTGCCCAGCCCCTTCCCTTGCCACCTCCCTTTTTTGTTATCGGAGGAATGAATGTTAAAAATGGGAATCAGTTTTCCCTTTAGGGGGGATTAAAGCCCCTCGACATTCAAGCTCCCAGCGCAGGAAACAGTGGCTTTTCTTCTGGTTGTAACTTGGAAAGACACGGCGCTCTGTTCCCCCTGAAAGCCCCTCGCGCTGAATGACCCCCGGCCCTGAATGAAGTGCCTCTCAATTAAAAGTTTCCCATTGATGCCGCCTGAATGAGACCTTGCTGCGGAATTCACCCCGGCTGAATGGCCCGGGCCTTCATCAAATATTAAGGGGCCAATAGATTTCCCACAATATTTGTACACCTTCCTTTGTGGGGATTTTTCCCTCCATTGAACCAGAAACTGTTAACACATCCGCTCCCGACGCGCCCCCTTCTGCTGCTCATTAGAGGCCGTGGTGGGGACGGTGGCTGCTGCAAGCCACCCCCGGGACAGGTTTGGGGACGGCCACCTGCTTGTATTCATATTTCAGTGAGAAATCCCATGGAAAAATGTAGGATGGAGAGGGACGGAGCGGGCAGCGCTCCTCACCTGCAAAAAATTCGGTCACCTGGTGGGAGATGGGGATTTTGGTGGCATCAGCTCCCTCCTGGTGGTCCTGGGGACAAGGGGAGCCTCCCTTCCCACTCCCCTTGCCCAGCACAAAGGGAAAAGGGGTTTAATTCCCGGGGCTCCCTTCTGCTTGGGGACAAAAGCTCTGGGACACTTTAACAGCACCGAGGGCCTCCTGACAGCTCTGATTGTTCGAGCCCTGTGGCAGCCAGGCTGCCCCCACCCCTATTAATGATGCTAATTAGAAACCACGCCGGGCTGCCTCCTGCGGGTGGGTGTGGGGAGAGAGGGGTGGGCTCTGCATAATTTATTCTCGCTTAATCTCATTAAAGGGGAAAAAGCGGAGGGAAATGAGTGTGGGAATGCAGGGTTGGGGAGGAGGGATGCTGATCTGTGCTTTTACAGCACCGCTTGCTGCCACAGGACTCAATAGGGGGAAGCATCATCACTCCTGGTATCATCATCATCACTGGTATTGTCACCTTTGATACCATCACCATCATCTTCACCCCTGGTATCATCTCCCACGGTTTCCAGGTCTCATAGCCTCACTGAGCTGGGCATTGGGCAGGGCAGAGGCAGACCATGACCCTGCAGCTGCACTATTTAAGCCTGAGCAGGGGATGCAAAGCATATGGCCATACCCTGAAGCAGATGATGTATGTATATATATAAATATATAAAAATAATTTTAACATACAACATACATCGTACAACATACAACATATAACATACAACATACAACATATAACATATAACAAGATATTTAAAGGACTTGTGGTGCCTAGGGTCACCGGTCAGCACCCTCAAGCTGGTCCAGGTCCCATTAGCTCCCCTCTGAGCCTCATGGTTTATCGCCGGAGGAGGTGGTTTATACAGAGTTTATACATGGTTTATACTGAGGAGCAGTACAAAGCTGTTTCACATTTGTGTGTGGCTGCCCAGAGGGACAGGACCCTCATGAATCGCAGCAAATGCAGAAGCTCTGGTGTAAATCAGAGTGAGGCAAAATGAGAAAATTAAGTAACTTTTATTTCTGTCTTTGTTTTTCACCGTCTCTAAGACATTCCCTTCTGCTCCTCAGTTCTGCCCGCCCAGAAGAGCTCCCTCCAGAGAATAAACCAGAAGGAGGGACAGGATGAAGGGCCTGTGGGAATGGAAGAGCTCCTCACATGGGCTCCATGGGGATGTGACCTGAAGAAATCCATGCCTGCTGCAAGCAGAGGGACAGGGGATGCAGGCTGCGTCCTGGAAAGCTACAGCACAACCAGGTACATGCCAGGGGTGGCCACAGCAGGGGTCTCCACAGGAAGGATGCTAACACCATCCCATGTCTGGGTACCACCACAGTGTCTGCAGGAGGATGAGGTGGTGGATCTTGGGTGGATGGGGTGAGGAAGGCGAGGATAACATTGCTGTCCCTTCAATCTGCCTTCTGGGCTGTGGTGGGGGTTGTGAAAACCATATCCTGTTATCCTCTGGAGCAGAAAAAATCGCCATTCCTCTCCTCCGCTGACCTGGAAATTGTTAACATGCTCCTGCGGCCCGCGGGTCAGCGGCGGCATTGCCCGGGTCGCCACGTCGCGTTGTGCAGGGGGGGTGGGAATTAACCACCTGTCCCCCAGCCCTAATCCTGCACCCGGGGCGAGGGCAGCTTCCCTCCCGCACCCCCTGCCAGAAGAGGGGTTAACCTGGAGCACCTTGCTTGGTCAAGGGGATCCCTTTGGGAGGGGGATTGGGCACAGGAGAGGTGATTTTGGCAGGAGACAGCCTCTTTCAGGGGTGGTTTGTCACTGGGGAGTCTGGTGAGGAGACTTCTCCATTGGCATGGGGACAGCCATCCTTGAGTCCTGTCCTTCTGGAGCAAATGGCTGGAGGAAAGAGAGCAAGAGCAATAAGGTGACCTGGTGGGACTGTGGTCTGGTTCCATCTCCATCAGCTTTCCAGCTGTGTGGGGACACAGCTTTTCCCTAAGGAAGGGGTGGAGGGGTGGGTGTGTGGCCTCAGGGCTGTTCTCAGGAGCCTTCAAAATTTTAAGTAGGGCTCTGGGAACCCTTTTCCTGGGCCAATTCCAATGTGAAATACAGCCAAGGCACAACTTTGGGATGCAGGGGGGTGCCTCCTGCGTTCTGAGCTTTCAATCCAGCGGTTGGGTTTGGCTTGAGGCAGACAGAAAAGCCAACGTTTGCTCCCAATTTTCTGCCTAAGGGAGGGTGAGAACCCTTCAGTGGGGTCGAATCCAAAGCAATGCTTGCGAACTGGGTCCAGCTTCTGGCAAGGACATCTCTCATTTGTCTGAGCTGCCTGCCTTGATGGTCCTAGAGGTCTTTTCCAACCTTGGTGATTTGATGATGATGGTCCTGCTGCTTTCCGCAGGACACAGCAGCCATCCTGTCCACGTGGCCATGGGGAAAGATGCTTGGAGCATCTTCTGAACCAGGGCCTTGGCAAACCAAAGGACAAAGTGGGAAGGAAAGCAGGTGGCTGAATGGGAAACAGGCAGCTCCTCTGCGTGTTAAAATGGGCTGTGAATTCCTCACAGCCCCTGATGCTAAACACAGAGAGCGGCCATAGCCCTGCTCAGTCAAACAGTAGCACTGGGGAGCTCCTCATCCATATGGGGAGCATGTGAAATTCCCCATGCAATGTGCTCTGCGGATGTCTCATATGCATGGAGGGAATGGTTCCAAAGCCAGGGAACCACAAAAGAAAAAAAAAAAGGCAAAAATGAATCCCTGTGCTGAAAAAGCGCTAATCAGACCTCATACTTGCACGCTTCGATGCGTGACTCAGCCTAACCTTGGGCGATTTGACGCAGATGAGCCGAAGCTTTGAGGGATCAGACTTGGAGTTTCTCAGAAAGGCCCAAGGCTGTATGGCATGGATATCCAGACTCCTATGATGGGTGGAAGCTGTGAAGCAGGAACATTTCGGTATCCCCATCCCAGTGCTCTGTGGCACCCTCAGCTGGAGATCTGCAGGTAGGACAGATCTGCTGTGAGAAATCACTGCATTTTTGGGGCTTTTATAAGCACCTGCGGATCCCTCCCGTGCTATGGCACAGACTGGAGTAAGACCACCAGGACGCAGGGACAGCCAAGGTAGGAGCATTCGTGACAACATCTGTGTGTGAGGGGCTCCAGAGCTGCCACGGCACCCGTGACAGCGCCCCGTGGCTCCGTCTGGTTTGGGGACAATCCCAGTTCATATGGAAACACATGGCGGACATCTGGGGAAACAGGAAACGGTGGCAAGCGTTGCCCCAGCAACGGCGTGTCCCCCGGTCTGGTCCCCTGCCGGGACAGCCATGGGATCGGCAGCTCGGGGAATTCAAAGTACGAGGCCAAGGCGGCTGATTGATGGGCCGGGTTCAACGGGGAGGGATATGATTAATAAGTGTTATGGCCCCATTGTTCCCGCTGCGCGGCTGTCGGTGCCGCTTAGCGCTGACGGGCGCTTTGATGACTCCGTGCCCAGGAGCGAGCCACCAGCTTGATGAATCCTGGCCAGCAGAATAAGATGTGCTACCAACCCCTTCTGTCTCCCTTGGACAGTTGTGTGGGTTCCAGGGTGGGTACCGAGGCCTGAGCTTTCTCCAGTGTGGCATTTCAGCATCTCCATCACATCTCCTCCCTTACGGCATCCTGATCCCCCATCCTCATTGACAGCCGTGCCAGGGAAGGAGAGGAGGATAAGGAATTGTGGCACCTTCTTAGAAATGCAAACACGGGGACTTTCAGGCTGGAATGGTCTGAAACCGACAGCAAAACACTTCTTTGTGCCAAATATTTATGTTTTGCAACCTGATGTGTTTTCTTTAGGCACTGTGCACCCCAGCAAGGAGCA
>NW_010203839.1:0-451 GCF_000695765.1 Mesitornis unicolor | reverse complement strand
CCAAAACCATTCTATGATTCTACGATTCTATGTAATTAGGTGATGGTTGTGTGGCCATCTCAATACACTGGCTTCTGAGACAAACACTGAACATTCAGCAAAGTTTTTTTAATAACAGTGAATGCTAATGTCAGTGAGAACAAACCAAAGGTGATAATATCTGTGAAAAAGAAAACATTGTCCTGAGAATATACTGACTCCTCTGAAAAGATACCATTGTCAGACAATAGCATATCTTGCTAGCACTGGACAGTGATATTAAAATATGCTGCAAATCTACGTTATCGCCTGGAGCGAGACTCATTCATGCATTCTGTAACTGGACAGGAGAGGAGACTAACACCAGCTGAGCCATAATGACACTCAGTAAAAAAGTCAAGGGAAGATGTGAGGCATCCTCCACCTTTGCACTGTACAGCTGACTTGCCATTAATTTCATTTCTGCCTGGGC
>NW_010203838.1:65542-86732 GCF_000695765.1 Mesitornis unicolor | reverse complement strand
TTATGCACTGGGCCTAAACCACGACAGTGATACAGTCAAGCGATAAATTGAGACCTTAGGGGAGGCAGGAAGGGAGAGCAAGAGAATGACTTCTTGTGAAGCATTCAGGGACAACTTGCATGTAGGGGAAAAGCATATCTCTAAACCTAGTCTCTATTCAGGATGATTTTCAGCAGCCAGTAGAACAGTGACTTTTAATTCCGGGCTTTGACAGTCATTTTTTAGTTCCTCAATGACAATACATGGTTTGAAGGTTCTGGTATTTCTGTATAGATTCTCTCATTTTTGGACAAATTACAGAAAACTCTCTTGACAGAACGGAAAATCACCATTCAAGTCTTCAACATAGCAATCTAACTGAATATGTGAGAGGAAGAAAACGTTGCATCCAGTGGTCTGTTTACAGTGAAGTGGTGGTTTCAGGCCAGCTGTTAATGATTTTCCACGCACACCACATCATCAGGAGATGACTGAATGGCAACAAGACAGATTTTCTGTGTAATTACAAGGGTGGATTCTGTGGCTTTAAGTTGAGACCTATTTCAGAATAGAAACTATATAGAGCCATGATACTCTGCTCTGCTGCACTCATTTATGAGAGTCTTATGCCTGCTCTGAACATTAAGATGCTAAAAAAATGCCAGGACATACTTTATAAATGGAAAAGCAAGAGAAAATAAAAATGTTTAGAATTATTTTCCTGCTCAGCTGAATCCTCTTTCCCCTTAGCACAGGGAAAAAAACTTCCTAGCCAGGAGGCTAGGAAGAAGTTAATAGTGAACAAAAAGTTATGGGCTTGTGAGATCAGAGAAACTGATTGCTGTTGGGATTTACAACACATATCGGGGCTTGACTCTGAAACTGCAGATGGATGGCCTTATGTGCTTCTACGATGTTTGGAAGAGAGTTTCGAAATTAGGTAATTATATGGGTGGTTAGAATTCATAAAGCATGTGAAAATGACCTCTGTGTCTACTCATCAGAAATTTCTGAACACACTGGGATATAACACTTTAATATTGACAGTCTGTATTCATTAAAATCTTCTCTTCTTCTCTACTGAAAGTAGAGAGAGGAAAAAAACTGAAGAAGGAAATAAGCTCAGTTGTGGGCAAGACTCAATTTGTGCTCAGCACTGGCTCTAGAAACAGCAGACAGACACGTTAAATGATTCACATAGCCCAAGCAGAGCCTTGGCTCTGCTTCATACATGAAGTAAATATTCACTATGACAGTTTAAAACTCCTATCACCTGTAAATGCTGAGAAATTGCTCCCAAAAGTGAAATTCACTCTCATTACTGGATCTCTCAACTCCTTTCCAATGGCTGCTGGATGACCAAGCACAGCCACTATAACCGACAAGAACCGCTAAGTCTCATAAACCATAACCAAAACATTTTCGAAAGCAGGATGCCATTGTCTTGTTGCTAGGCATAATTACTTCTTTCTTGACTCATAAAATAATTAACCCCCTACTTTTAAATGTTAGCCACTTTGCATTTCTTTCCCCAAAAGACTTCAGTGAAATATGTAGCCCCAAATACTTAATTTCCTCAAGTGCTTTATTGACCACCGTTTTGGGGATTTTATTTGGCTAGGAACAGCACAGCAGCTTGTTATTTTTAATTAAACAGCAGTGTACATTACTTCATGTTAGAATCAATGACCAAAATTTAATTAAAACATTTCATTCTCTCATTACAAAAATTCTCCCACTAGCAACGGTTATAAAAGTTGCTGCAAAACATAACACAATCCCCACCGTTTAATAACACTAAAACAAAGATGAAGGTTTCAAACCTACAAAATCTTGGATAATTAAAGGATTATACTCATTCAACATCCTATTGTGCCAATGGGCTGTGTAACAGTATTGGCATCGAAAACCACTGTTCTCAGAACCTGTGCTTTTCAAATAGGCTGATCAGAAAGTCAGTTGTACTAACAGAAAAGTTGCCTCACCTGCAGCAAAAAGTTAGTCCATGTCCCAGGAGCTGAATACAACCACTAAAGGAAGTGGATTTTACATTTGACCTTTTATTTACCACTGTCCTTATGCACGTGCTTAGTTTCTCACTTTTTTAAATGACAGTTTTATTGTCATCTTCAACAAGACACGAGTTTGTGGCTTCAGCTACAGTACTTTAAACAGTATTTTTTCTCTTGAGCGAAATGATGGCTTCTGGATTATGCTATTTAGTTTAGTGCTATTTAGAAGAAACAAAAAATGTTAGCCCCTCTCCCCAAGACCTCCTATTGCTCTGCAATGGAACTAAGGCTTCTTTCAAAGCGATCTATGGCAATGGTCTATTAGGATGCAGCCAAGCTTTGTGTATTGATTTTAATTCACAATAACTTAATGCACCTAACAGCTCTTTCTGAACCATTATAGTTATATGATAGGAATATGGATTGAGATTGGAATCGATCGAAGTGTTTTAGAGTATGTCTAAACAGCACAATGCTGGCTTTAATGTAGCAAGCTCAGATGCTGGAATGAGCAGAAGTATGGTATGGGTACACTAACCTGCTGAGAGCTGCATTGTACTTCTTCAGCAGCCATGCAAGAGCTCCTATTCATAACGAATTCATAGAATACTTCATGACATCGCACTGTCATGCAGTTCACCTCCTTTTCTATCTTGCATAGCATGGAAGGATAATTACAATCAGAGTAAGAACCTCTTTCTGTTTAAAAGCCAAATTTCCTGCGTGCTCTGTGAACTCTATGAATCCCTCTGGAATGCAAATTTGCCCACAGAGATGGGTAAGGGTCAGTGAGAAGATAAGAGCTATGGAGACTCAAGAGGTAGCCCTTGACGTACAGATGAATTAGGTTGGTCCTACTAGGTTTTGCATCACACCTACCTTGCTGTCAGACTGTGGCCCCCAGCCAGGTCTCAAACATTTATATTGATATTCACCTCATCTAGTATATAGCACCTGCTACTTCAGAAAAATGGGTTGGAAATATTAATTGAAAACAAAAGGGGCTGGGTTTCCCAGCAGGCTCTGAGATTAAAGCTTGTAAAACAAATGATCACAGTAGGCACGTGTGGTGTGAATAACTGTAAGGTTTACGACCTACTGGTTTTAATACAAGCTAAGTAGCTCAAAGGGATATAAAGCAGTCATTAAATGTAACCTGTGCCCAGCCTGTAGCAATTCCAATTTGGCCCTTGTACAGACACGGCAGGGGGGAAGAGGAATGGGAAGACAGGCTCTGCCTCTATCAAGAGATATTAGCTTCTTTGGTTATTTTAATTATTAGAATTTTGAGAAAATCTCATCACAGTACAGTACCACTCGAGAAAAAGATAAAAGTATTTTCCAAAGGAAACCCACATGCATGTGCAAATGTTTGCAGACAGAAGAAAACATAATGTGAGGATCAAGGGGAGGGCACTAAATCTCGGTCAAAGCAAGGAATACCTAATCAAGGCACACTCTGCTGCAATGAGTGCTTGTGCCCCAGTTGCAGTGCTCTGTTAGCAACATTGATGAAATTGTAAGGGAGCAGCTGAAATGGCTCCTGTCCCCCCTTTCTGCTTAGTAAAGTAACCCTAAACATGGGTGGCAACCCTGTTTTCTTGGAAGAGGAGCAGAACAGATGGCTGAGGGTTGGAGGCGCTTTAGGAGCCTTATTTTCTTCCATCTCTGTTTATGGGTCATCGTTCTTAGTCCCCAAGAAAGAAATGCACAAATTTCACTCCTCTCTGCCTCATTACTTTAATGCTGCTGCTTTCTCTGCAACTATATTCAAGACCCATTTTTTTTTACCGAGCACTAAAGACTATTAAATACACTGATGCGCAGGTAATGATGGCATGCTGTCTCCATATATGGAGAGGAGGAGTAGTGTTGAAATACAGCCAATATAACATAAGGTTACAGAGGTCTGGAAGGGATTAGCATCCCAGCTGACTAGCACAGCTTTGAAAGTTTGGGCTTAATTCAAAGTAAGGCATAAATATGTATTCTGGAAGTTTGTGCCCGTGCAGTAAGCTAGTATTTGTAAAGTCAGCACCAGAAAGTACCAGAGCTTAAGGAACAACTTTTATATACTAATAGCTTCTGAAATTATGAATGGGAGCACAAGCTAGAAAAATAGGTGCTATTTGCTATGCAGGGGAAGTAAGGAAAAAAGGTGAAGAGGGATAAAGACACATCTAGTCTTGAATGTTCATAATAATGATAACTGCCACATAATGTGATTGCTACCAACTTAAAGTTTCTATCTGCTTAAGATCATAAGCGAAAAACTAGCGAGCTTCAAGAAAAAGTTGTCTCACAGTGGAGCTAGTATTTCCCAGCACGATCTCCTTGTTTTCTAACAATACCTGGCTCAACCGAAATCTAGATGTCTTTCCTTATGTTCAGAAATTAAAGTCTCTATGTAAAGACCATGAGATGACATAATCAGACTTAGAAATGTAATACAAGTGCCTGTTTTTACAATTACATTGTTTCTAACCAATACCTTCATAAGATGAAATATTTAATTAAGAATAAGTATAAAACACATTAGATAGAATTTGTGGATCATAGAATCACAGAATATGTTGGGTTGGAAGGGACCTTTAAAGATCATCCAGTCCAACTCCCCTACAGTAAGCAAAGACAATGTTACCAGATCAGGTTGCTCAGAGCCCCATCAAGCCTGACCTTGAATATCTCCAGGGATGGGGACTCCATCACCTAGCTGGGCAACCTGTTCCCAGAATAAAACTACTATTACATTCCCTACATACTCTAAATTTAAAAATACCTAAATTACAAATAATTCTGACTAAATTTTCAGAGCAGAGTTAGGTCAACACAAACTGATCCTGCAAAGCCCTCTCCCTAGTTCGTAATTCTCCACGCATGTTACTAATGTTCTTTTATTCCACTAATGCCAATCTCTTTTGTTTCATTTGCCTAGAAATAGATATAGTTTCATGGAAATGCAAGCTACAGAAAATCTCTAAAACTTCCTTTGCTTTCTCTGACTCAGGATAAAACTACCTAGACTAAGCAAGACAAATACGAACCTGGACAGAACCTTGAACACAGCAGAGTTCACAGGCTTCTTACAACTGAATGCCTAAGTACTCTAAGTATCAGAAAGTGTAACAGCTACTCTCACCTTGTGATGGGAAACATCTGCTGTAACTATTAGTAGTTTGCTTATGCTTAAAATAATTGAGAAAAATTTTGACCAAGATCTGATAATAACTTTCTAGGAGAATAAATAGTGATTCATATTGTCAGCATACATCCAAAGTGGTGAAAAAAATTCCTCCTGGCATAAGGAATAAGCAAACTATTTATTAAAACCTGTAAAAGTGAATTTCTTTAATGTAAAAATTTCAGTTTCAATAAATGTTTGTCCAGAATCGTGCCCTGTAATCTGAATTCAAGTTTCTGAATTGGAAAATCTGCCCTATGAAAAGATATTCCAATACGAATTGACTTTTCCATAGGCGAAAGCCAGTCTCATCATGCATCTCTCATACCAAATGACAGCTTTGATGTCAACAACCTGGGTAACTATGAAGAATAGTCAATAGTGAGCCTAATTCCATCATGCATCACTACTCCTGATGATTTCATGAATTTAAGAGTAAAATGGACCTCTCTGTCATTGTTGCTATAATATACCACCATTTCACCTAACATTTTTATGCAAGTAACCTAGGCATTAAGTCTCAAGAAACAGTACATAGGGATGAATGGCAAAGCATAATTCAGTATCACTTGGTATTATTTTTCTTTCCTTCATTCTGCTGCACTTTCAGAACCCTCCAGATATGGAAATACATGCGTCCTTTTGGGGAGTTGTATCAAATTTTAATGTAAAGTCACAAATACATTTTGCACCATTAGGCAATTATACCTTATGCACTTTCAGAAAAGGCTCTGTACTTTTCAACCAAGGTGTTAATTCTTTAAAATGTGGATTTTAAAACTTTTTAAACTACAGGAGCTTTTTTAGAAACATGATTTTGCGAACACCTGCCGGCCTATTCATTGTCAAACAGGCCAAATCTCATTCCATTTCTGATGGCTTAACATTCATATGAATAATTCATTAATTGCTGCTACTACTAAAATGATATTACGAGAATATATGCTGCATTCTAGCTCCCTTTCAATAACACTGAGCAACTGAAAAAGAGGAGAATAAACTGAAATAGGCAAAATGGATATGTCTGTAAATTTGCTCTTGGACAATTGTTCATTCAAGACACTGAATTTGTTTGGAGCTATTACGCTGACCTTTGATTGAGCTACATTTCAGAAACTCAGAATACATTGCAGAAATTCACCAGCAAGTCAGTTGAACTTAAAAGTAACTTGTCAAACACTATGCTCAAACTGGTTGCATGTGGGAAGCAGTCCAAGACAGAGACACTTGATATTTAAGTAAGAAAAAATAAACCTTTTCATAGAAAACATACTTTAGTACGTTGGTACTACGTACCAACAAACGTACTTGGTACTAATCCAAGTCAGATTAAAACACTGAATCACACGTACACAGGCATGACTATAGCTCCTCTCAGAATAAAATACAGAGAATTTTTTCTTATTCCTGTTTATGCAAAGGAGAGAATTCCCATTAACTTCAGAGGAGCCAGGATTCACTGCCAAATGAAATCAGAGATTTCCAATTTGGGGACATACTGTGTTCTGTCATATTCTCAAAGAGACTTTGTTTTGGATCTGCAGATACGTAGTCCAAAATTATGAAATTTATCTAAGGAAAGGAATTAGTAGATGGATGCAGATGATGGGAATTGTTCAGCACTCGCTTTTTGAAGGACTGCTTTGGGGAAATTAGTCACAACCATTTACCATTTTCAGGCTGCAGAATGTTTCATTTCCTAAGAAGCATAATGCAGTATAACCCAGGTGTTGCAATTTGCTATCCTCTCAAATCCTACTGCAATTTTTTGAACAAGTCCTTTTCAACCTGAAGGCATAACAGAATGAAATTGAAAGAGGAGAAGGATTGCTATCTAGAAAGACACCAGAGATTCATGTGTTAACAGAATAAGTGAACAAATTAATGCTAACTTCTCAAACTTCAATGAAAAATAAACTAATTCATATTCTAAGGTATTATTCTTTAGTTTAAACACAAGCCTTCTTGTTTCTTAACATCAAGACCATACTACTAGAAACTGGCAGAATTAACAACTAATCATAGACTCATTAAGGTTGGAAAAGATCTTTAAGATCATCAAGTCCAACCATCAACCTAAAACCACTGTGCTCACTAACTAATAATTCATAGTCAATAATAGATCCTCTATTTTTAACAGAAAAATGTTGACTTAATTGAAGAACTTGGAAAAAGATGGAAAAAGAAGTATGATAAAGACCATCGCTAAAATAAAGTTGATGGGTGAAATCCCTCCTGCATCACATCAAAAGCAAGAATCACACATTTTCGTCACACAAATTAAATATAAAACTCCAGTTTTGTCCTATCCACCAGATATAAAATCAGATGAACACTGCACTTCCACATTTTACTATGGCCTTGATTTACCTGAAAGAGTTCTGTTGATTTATCCAAACTGTAACTTGAAATTTTTATTCTCTTTCACAAAATTAATGGCCTTAACAGCAAATAATAGCTGCAGAATGAATAAGGTTTAATGAAATTCTAGTCATGTTTTTTGACCAAGATTTTCTAAGAACAGGTTTTTCCAAATTGAGTAAGAACAAACAGAAAGACAAAAAGTCTAATTCTAAAAAGAGAGAAAACAAGTGTTAGTTCTTTTTTTTTATAGCTTTGTTTAATGTCCACTGTTATGGCATCCTACCTAAGACTCAAATTCAAATATTATACCTATTTATTCATTCTATTCCAGTGAAAATAACATAATTGCACCATTGTAATAAGCTATGTGAATAAAGATGAGAACCAAGCTGTAATTAGCAACAAGTACAGGCCCTATGAATTTATCCTATAGCAACATCCATGTCTGAAGTAATGAAATGCTAATGACAGCTATACTTTAAGTCTCAAATTAAACTAAGACTTAAAAGCCATCATATTCTCATGAATAACCCTTACTTATGCATAGCAAAAGCAGTAAGAGAAACTGCTAGAGTTTAGGCACCCTAAATAATGCTCTGTCACCCACAGGAGTGGCAGCAACATCAGTGGGTACCCAAAGATTAGAATAATTAGCACTTTGCACTTTTGGCATGTGCACCGTCCAGCTTCTCTTCATGTTTTCAATTAGTAGCTTGATTTTCTGTCACTCTGCCTGCCCGTCTCTCTCTCTCTCAGCCATTCCAGTTTGCGGATGAGGGGGAAATGGTATTTAATCTTCCTGATTTCTGGCATTTGCAGGAAAGTGCCATCAGTCAAGAACTGCTAGTGAAAAATACTGTTTCTGGTTCATGAGTTTAAGTAAGTATTTGCTTTCTCCCTTTATTCACATAGTTTATAAAATCTTTGTGTCTCTGCTGAGTAAAATAAATCAAACCTTGATTTGTAGTGTAGCTCACAGTCAGTTTTGTCTAAATTGTACTGACCAGCCATGCAAAGCTCTAAAATATTAAGAGAACAAAAGTTTTATGCTATGAAGCCAATATGAATAGTCTGTATCTTCCCCATATATTGCCTTCAGTGCACATTCTAGATAAAATGAGTCAGTTAGCAAAATGCTAAGTTAGCAGATTTCAAAAAAGCACAGTTCAGACTAGTGTTTTTCACTAGTTGTGTGTGGAAGTAGTCACCAGTTATGCTTTAAAACTGTCAACAAAACCAAATGGCATTTGAGTGCTCATGTGAGGCAACATGTGAGGACTGCACTGAGACTGAACTGCCATGTGCTGTGTGCTGAACTTTAAATGGTTGCCTTCTGTTTTTATTATTAATATAGAATCCTATCAGCATAACTAATAGTTTATTTGTATTTTTGCAAGTTGCTAAATATTCATGCTGCAATGACTTGAAAGAAGAATGCTCTCTGGCAAGCTAACTAAAATAACTGGGAATGAAATCCAAAGAATAGAGTGGGGAAAGAGGAAAGAAGAAGAAATAAGAAAAAAAATTACAAGACTCTAATTTGAATTTATTTTGCTAGACAACATTCACAGACCATTTCTGTCAACAGAAAATTATACTGAATCAATTAACATGAGTATCAGGCAAAACAGAAAGCCCAGCCACTGCCACCATGATGCTATTTTGATGAACATGAAAGCGTAAAAAATCCCACCCTACTGCTTTGTGTTTTTCTGTGCATTCATCCTTTTTGAGTTTTTTTGTTTGTTTTGTAGATATCATCACAGGAAGTTCTCTAGTGTACGAAGAGTCGGAACAGACTGGACACCCTGACAGATAATAGCTTTTAAAGACCCATAAAATAATTGGAGGGATACAAAACTGCTCTGTCTGTGGCACTGACACACTTTGGTAATTTCACTTTCCAACCCTGACTAAGCCTTTTCCTTCATGAGGCAACTGTCAGCAATGCAAACCATGGAAATCACCCCTGCCTTGTTCTTTATAAGTGGTCAGGCCCTCAAACACCAAATCGGTAATGAAAAACATGAGTAGATAGTAGAGAGGAAAGTAGCTCAATATAAGCTTTACATTTCTGCAGCCCTGGGTCAAATTTGTGTTTGGGCATTTGTCCAGAGAGGCCTATACGTCTCATATTAATTTATTTTTCTTTATTTCTTTTTTTTTTTTTCCTCCACTCTAACAACTTTGTCTCGAGCAGCCAAACTTTGTGACAGGAAATAAACTGCCCTCATGTGATCCTGCTCTATCAGGCGCGTTGGACTGGATGATCTTCAGAGGTTCCTTCCAACGCTGACCATTCTGTGATTTCTGTGATATCACAAAATACCTTCCAATTCTGGAAGACATTTTCTGTTCAGCTTCAAGCCAACAGCTTTGCTGCAGCTGCTTAATGCAAGGTGTCCATACACCTGGCTGAAGAAGAGCTAGGAGGGGATAGTAAATACTTTACTGAAATAAAATTACTCACCCTAAGCTGATCTTGTATATTTTCTGAGTGCAGCAATATGTGACAGGCTGCAATCAATTTAGCAAGGTAATTGGAAAGAAGCTACATCTTATGAATCATTTAGGGTTTCAGCTAGGTAACTTTAGCTAACAAGACACTTGAAGTTGCCCTTTATCAGTTCATATGGTTGTGTTATCTAATTTTGTATGTGCCTGTGGAAGAAATGAGTTTTAATGTGTTTGATTCACTCTCTGAAATGAACTGTACTGATAAATAATTTTATTTTGTGGAAATTGCTCCATTGCTCTGGTATCGACAAGCTGAAATCAGACACTTGAATACTGACTGAGGTCTTGGTATGATGGTGTACTCAATAAAAAGATGAAGCAAGAAGGAGAAAATACATTCCTCCTATGCTTACCAACACTGTCACCACACGTAGGACCACTCCTCGCATGTTATTCTCCAACTTTCTGTCTGTCAGTGACCCATTCAGACCAGTGACGGGATTCCAGCAGCCAAGCTGAAAGAGAAAACAGAAATCGTTTCCTCATTGCCCATAAAACTCTGCCAGTCATTCCTCTTAGTGAATGTACAAAATAAACAGAACACCTTCTGGAATCAATGAGATGAAAAGTCAGGGAAGGGCTTGCACACAGATTCATCTTTAAATTGCGCATGAAGCTATTAGGAATATTAGTTTGTGCTTTTAAATACCACTGTCCAATAGATGACAGCATCCAGAGTTTAGGTGTATATGTATTGCTTTAGAAGAGCTCAAGGAGGACAACTTCTATATTAATGAAAAACATTTAAAAAGTAGTTGTAATAATACTTCTGCCTTACTTTCAGTGATACGCTAATTGGACGAATAATAGCTACCATAATTTTAGCATTCTGACTGTTTCAGCCCATCTTTCCTAGTGGAACTCTGAGGAAAAGAATTACACTAGTTTTAATTACAGCTTAAACTACTCATTAATAATGAAACAGCAGTGATTTTTAGCCAGGTTAAAAATCACATCTAAAGACGACTGAAGAAAAGACCATTGGATAGGCACATCACAGTATTGAGAATGGACTGCAACAGATAATGCAGGAAAAGGAATTCAGCTACAAGAAGCTTTGCGTTAGTATTATTGTATCTCTTAGGCTTCTATGGACAGAAGCTTTTTTCCAAGGATCTCTCTAGGCCTAACTGCCTTTCAATTTGAATTTACTAGATACTGACCCGTAATTTAGCTTCTCTGAAGACACAATTTGCCTCTATCTTTGCATGATAGTAGATGCTTATCTAGGTACAGAGAATCAGACCAACGAAACACTCATCCCTTAGTATCACATACAAACATCACTGACTTCAGTTCTGGAATTCATTACCACATTCATCTGGCCTGTACAATTACCAGTGTTAAATCCAAAACTCAACAGGACAATGACTAACTTTAGAGGACTTTGAAGCAGAGTCTTAATCATAGCATGTAAACTAATTGCCTATTTAAACCTCTTACACATTCAAAGAGGCACCTGTAGGTAGCAGTTCTTGCTCTGAATTGCCTTCTCCATGGACTGTGCATGAAGTCTATGGAGGAAAGCTCATTTTCTGACTTGAGTGGATAACTTAAACCTCTAAATCCAGGTGTTTTTCATGCCGTTTTTTAAAGGCCCAAAAGGTCTTGCTCTGACAAAAAACAAGATTAACATCTGTAGGTTACTGCTGGGCTCTGTGGCCTCTACTAAGACTCGACTCTCAGAGAATTCAACCCTATAATCTCAGAAATATCAAGTGTAAAACATCCAAAATGTTACTGTACTTTAAGGCACAGTCACAGAAATGGCAGGGTGTCTGAACCAGCTTGTGTTGGGTTTTTCTGTGAGGGGTTTTTGGTTGTGTCTTTGGTAATGGGGGAAGGGCTATGGAGATGGCCCTTTAAGAAGCTACCTGAAAAGTTCCCCCTTTGCCTTTGTCAGACCCACCTCTGACCAGGGCCAAGCCAATCAGTGCCCCTGTGAATTCATATATTTAAGGGAGGTGCAGGGCAAGCCTCACTCTCTCTCTGGCACGGGCCCTGACCAGCACAGCCCGAGTACAATGTAGCAATTTCTCTGTCATTTTCAGAAGTGCTCAGAGGTGTCTTAATTCTTTCCACTTTGAAGTTAAGGTTATACTATTTTCAGGGAATAAGCAAGGGTAATGCTGAACTTACTTTTAATCTCAAGTAACAGCAAAATCAAGGATCTACTGGATCCAGAAAACCAGCAGAAATCATTGCAAGTAGCTATAGGATATGAGGAGAACACATTGAATTGTTCCTTTATGCAGCACTGTATTCATCTCTTGCAAATACTCATCTTTCCAATAGCTATTTCTAAATAAAATCAGATTACTACTGCTTGTGTTCCTCACTTCATGTTCCCATCTGATCAAAAGACCAACAACAGATTACAGTAGCCTTCTCCTCTTCTATACCTCCATGTTGTGTCTGGCAGTTCACAGTAGTACAAATGGATTGCTAACACATTTCAGGACCTCATCCCTCATCTGGCAAAGCCCTCCAGCACTCTGAATAACCTAATTGCTGAAATGTGTTACCTGTAATCATAGAATGGTTTTGGTTGGAAGAGATCTTTAAGATCATCCAGTCCAACCATCAATCCAGCCCTACTAAGTCCACCACTTGAACAACATCCCTAAGCACATCTACTTGTCTTTCAAACACCTCCAGTGACTCAATCACCTCCCTGGGCAGCCTGTTCTAGTGCTTGGCAACCCTTTCAGTAAAGGAATTCCTCCTAATAACCCCTGGTGCAACTTGAGGCCATTTTCCCCTGTCCTATTGCTAGTTACCAGAGAGAAGAGACCAACTCCCACCTCACTACAACCTCTTTTAAGGTAGTTGTAGAGGGTGATAAGGTCTCCCCTCAGCCTCCTCATCTCCAGGCTAAACAACCCCAGGTCCCTCAGCTGCTCCTCATCAGACTTGTGCTCTAAACCCTTCACCTTCAGTATCTGAGGTGTGGATTCACCAGTGCGGAGTACAGTGGGATGATCACTTCCCTGGTCCTGCTGGCCACTCTATTCCTGATGCAGATGTCTTTGGCCTTCTTGGCCACCTGGGGACACTGCTGGCTCACGTTCAGCCTACTGTCAATCAACACCTTAACAATGCAGTGAAATGTAGTGAATGTATTTGAAGTGTGTGCACTGTACACTGTATATTCTGTAAAGCAAAGGATTTAATAGTGTATACTTTCTGTACTAAAAAATTATAAAAAGCAATAAGTTCAGAACAAAAGTGTATTAAATTAATTAAGCAATTGTCAGTCACATAAACTAATTAGAACTTAGATCCAATTAGCATATCCAAATATGTTGGAGGTATAATTACTGTATAGACTATTGCTTTTACCATACTTAAAATCCTAGGAAGTTACTGAAGACCCTTTGCATCCTTTTGAGGTCAAAATCCACTTTTAATTACGTACATTAATGTGTACATATTTATATAATTAACTTTTTAGCCCAACTCATTCTACCTTTCAAAGGAAAAAAATTGCAGTATTGGAACATCAGCATAGCAAAGTTTTTTCCTTTAAAAAGGCACATTTTGTTTTCAATTATCGGTCATTTAATTTTCAATTCAATTGTTCCTTTGTGCAGCACAGTCATGGAGAAGACAAATGTGCAGTGCCTTGCCAATGAAGTTGACATTGATATTGAGTGGGAGCTGTTTACTGTTATTAGATGAAAACAAATCAACATTTATCAACGACAATTTGAGCTTGTCATTGCAGCAAGAAGCAAATGTAACTATTGCTGAAAAAGCAAGGTGGGAGTAGTATGAAGCTACCTCTTCAGCTCTACCTCTTGCTTAACCACTTCTTGGAAAACATTTGTTGCTTCTGCATTTACTTGCTTTTCCTTTTGTTCTGTCTCTCATAGTAGAAATGAGAGAACAGATCAGGCAATAACAGAGTCTCACATTAATTCTGGTTGATTTCTGCAGAACAATCTGAGTGATGGGAACCCTCTATTGAGCACAGTGCTTATCATCTTCATACCACATGAATTTTGTCATTTATTGTGCTTTGTATTTCAGGTGCAGTTTTGTTTATTTTATTTTATATTCACTCTGCTACATTCAGATATAAAATGATGAAGATGGAAAAGTTGTCAGTGTCCTGCATTCTTTGATATCCACCTTACAATCTCTTTCTGACCATCTCACCTCCCAGCTTTTATCCCCTCTATCACCATTATTAGAATGGGTTTCTCTCTCCTGTTTTTCTGCCAGAGCCTCCCTTTGCAGAGGTGCTTTTTCATTAGAAGTTTATATGAGCTATGTGTTATGGAAGGTCTGTAATTTGTATATTGATATTAAAATAGGCAAAATCTATTTTATGTACATCTTCAATTTCCAGACACTGATTTATAATGAACTTGGAACACTAAAATCTATAATGCCTTTATGATAGAACTTAGAGCCAGACTTTTCCCCCTACTTCCTATGAAATTAGTGAGTTCTGCTGAATATCTGAGAGCTTTCACTTCTTTTCCTGGCAAAGTAAAACATCCATTAAAACCATGTCAATTAATCGAGAAAAACACATTGACCCGGTGGGATCACAGTTGAGGACAAACACAGAAACTAAGTAAAATCAGAATACTGATAAAAAATGCATTACTGAATTGCTCGTCACTACAGGAGAATGTAGACTGTTTGTTACTTCAATTAATGTAGAAAATATACAGGAACTTGTTCATCCAGTATTGCAATGCAACCACCTCTGAACTCAGACTGCATCACAGCAACACTGCAGAACATTCAGGAGCAGAAAACACTCTAGAGAAGCTGCAAGGGAAATCAGAGTTAAAATACCATTACATCTGCATCTGGAATTGATCAAGACACCAGGATTACAGTCGCAACTCTTTCCTTTATTTTCCTGGCATAAAAAAAGGAAAAAAAAAAAAGAAGAAAAAAAGGAGGAAAAAAAAAGAACAAAAGAACAAGGTCTTGGTTTTACTATGACAGCCTGACAAAATCTTTCCAGTGGAAATGCCCACCACAGAGGTCCACTGTTGAGGAATTGGTCCATTAGCAGCTCATAAGAGAGCTGATCACCCATAGAAATACCAGTCTCCTTGCCTGCAATACCCTTATGTTCTTCAGAAACTCCCTTCTCAATTTTCACCCAGGTCCAACATGCTTTAGGAATTGACTTTTTCCAATACATGACTTCAACAGAAGAAATGCATGTTAATAATGCCCTTTTATATTGCAAAGCATGATAAAAATCACATGAATGGAAAAGACATCATGAAGCTGTCATGAAACAGCACTCAGCTAGGAGTTTCTAACTCCCAGGTCAGCTGGGAAGACTCAAAATGGGATACACAACAAAAAATAATGAAGAAAATGAGTTTTTGTGATGTGTGAATTCAGCATTTACAAAATTTACTAGGACACCAGTTAAGGCAAAATTCAAACAGGACATAGAAACAGTTTTGCAGAATATTCCTGATGCCTCTTGTCAGCAGTTACTTAGTCCAACAGCAAGTGGGAAATCAGAGACTAAATCCTACAGATGAAAGACTATGCCTCACAGAAGAAATGCCTGAAAAGACATGTTTTGGTTGTCATTCTGATACTGTCAGTTATGGAAAATTTGGTCCCACACTGTGTCACCTGGTTAAACCGTGTCACCTGGTTAAAGAGCCCTTTCGGTTCACCTTCCTAGCTAGTGCCCAACAGTTGGTCAAACAAATCTGCAAAATGTCTGATGGCCAGGGCTTAACTGAGGGCCTTTGTACTCCAGCACTTGATTAAAGAAACAAGCATCAGTTTTGCTCTTCACAGCAATTTCCCAATACAATTGGTTAGCAGGCAAGCTTTCTGTGTTTAACTTTTCTCTTCACTGGAGCTCAGGTAATAGTCAGCAAATAATAAGTTGTTAAAATCAATAGAAAATACTGTGTTCAACAAATTGGATAATGTATAGCAGCACTTGTTTTCTCCTACATTCTGTGTGGTGAAACCTATATAGTTCTGCACATTCAGTTAATTATTTTGTACAGTATGTTTTATTGCTTTAATTTGTATCTGGACTGAAAGGAATGACCTGCACTGGACTCACTCTGTTATTTTCAAGCTATGTTAGGAAAATGTGTATGTCCAAGTTTAGTTTTATATCCAGTGGCTTAAGGATTATAATTGCAGCATTCAAGGTGGTCTATTTGTTTTATTAACCAATCATAGACACAAGTGCTGGTGACCTAAGTAAAAACTTCTTTCCTCAAAGCCAAAGCACATGGCAGAATAACTCTGCACACAGTTAATAAAGTGTTTTGTTTTGTCGACTGCCCATATTTCCTTTTGTTATTGAATTGAAATAAAGAAGCTAATGGAAAGTTACCTGCTGGTAACCTGCTGTTTCGTTGCCTATCAGCTCTTGACTTAATATTTTCTCAAGGACTCATGCACCCAGACTGGTGCCAGAAGTTATAATTGGATGTTTTAGACCACTGACAAATATTGAATATATCGGGAGAAAAGCATAGACTGCATAGCTGTTCTCACACTGCGTTCTCCACTCATAAAGATCATGCTTAATGCTTAGACCAAGCTCCCAAAGGAACTCTAATGGTATGATTTTTGGAAAGTATAGTAAATCACATTTCAAAGATAATGAACCAACTCCCCGAGCCAGTGGTGTCATTCTAATGGTCCTTCACTTTTTCCCCCTAGCTTGCTTACTTTATTACTACTTTCCTTTTCATTTGAAATTTGGTGGTTTTAATCTATAATTTCCCATTTCTAGGTGTCTTTTATCTTTGGAAAACACTCCTTTTTCCTTCTGTAGTCCTCTCTGTGAATTCAGTGCTCCCAGAAGTTCCCTAAGTTGTGGTTATCTTGCTCTTGCCTCTATTGCAATGCCTCTTGCCATTTCTCTGTGTGTTTTCAGCATACTTTCTTTCCTCTGCTTTTCTTTCCCTTGATCTTCCCTGCTGTTTCCTGTTCCTTTTCCCATCTTGCTCTCTTTGTTTCGGGCTTGGGTTGGTAAAGGGACTCCGCTTTTCACTTCCTCCAGCTTTGCCTCATCTTTTAAAACACTTTGGGTCCTTTCACTCATGCAGTCCTCTCTCACAGGAATCTTCCCCTTAACTCCTCCCTCTCCTTTTGTGTTATGGGGTAGATGGGACTTAACAAAATACATTACTGTATGGCTCTGCTTCTCTTGATTTCATCTTTCATATTTTTTTCACTCCCATCTCCTGAAATCCTTACACAACTCTGAGGAAAGACCCAAAGATATTTATGATCTAGATAGTTATCTCTTTCCTAGTGCCTCCATATTTCCATTTAGGTCAAAGACTCAGAAAAGTCAGTTCTTTGACCCAATGCAGACATTGCCCCTTTGCCATTTGGTGACTGCACTATGGATTGCTATGCAGGCAAAGCTCCTGTGGAAAATCCCAGTGGTGCTCAGGGATTGTCGTGGCAGCAAGCATTCACAGGGACAGTATCCATCCTTCTAAATTCATCCTGTACCACAGCCCAGAGCATGGAGAAAGCACATGCACACAGGCTACTGACAGGAACTACTGGATGCACAAATGGCCCTTGCGAGGAGGCAGGTTTTGCTCTCCTTTCGCTGAAAATTGAGCTAAGAGTGTAACAGCAGACACGAGCATGTTGCTGGTGGTTGGGTTTTATGGTCAGCAGCTATACAGAGGCCAATAACCACCCGTGACAGGTAGCACACTTTCCTTTCAGAGTCTGTGATTTGACCTGACTTGGCCATATATCACCCAGAATACCCTGTGAAAATCAGGATGTTGGGAAAGAAAGAAAAGCTTCACTGAAGACAGATATTAGTCATTAAGTTTAACATATGCTTTTATATGATTTTTAACAGTGTATTTTACTGTCTAGAGTCCATGTTATGGCTTATCATGTCACGTAAATAATTTAGTATTAAATGACATAAATAGACTCCTCCAAAAAAAAGAGAAAGCAATAATCTTTCCCCAAGACACACACTTTATTTTCTCTTCAGGAGGCAAATCCTCCTTTAGACTATCAAAGTTCTTCATACTGTCAGAGTAAAACCCATGAATATCACTTTCATTTTACACTGAAAGCCTGCTCAGTGATGTCTGAATTATTCCAGGGAAACTGATAATCCCAAGTAAGTTCAGGTTTGTGTGCAGTTTAAATACAGTCACTTTGATTTTCAATTTCAAATCTTTGTCTCCTTTCTCATTAAACATTTTAAGAGTTTAAAAGGATGTTTTCTATCTAAATTATTCAATGTCTCAAAAGAAAAACAAAATTCAGGGTTTATAATTGAACTTAGTCCATTTTGTGTTGGGATAGCACTGCACCTTTATGCAATCAAAAAGAAAAACATTCAAAGCTACTACTCCAGCCTGTATTAGATCATAGTATATAAGATTTTTGTATCATAGTAAAACTTGATCAAAACTGATCAGCGACAAGCAATGAAAAGTATTGTTTTCCACTGAGTTGAATGAAGCTCCCTCTCTACAGCTGGCAAGAAAATGTGCATGGCACATTTCAGCTTCTCATCAGTTCCCTGGGAGTATACAAACATTTTTCAATAGACTCCCAGATTTCTCTTCAGGTCAGTAAGGTGCTTTTTGGGGATTTGATTTTTCAGAAAGGGTTTGGCAAAGTGGAATATCAACAGAAACCACGGGCACTGTTGCAAGACTCAAAAATTCTGGGGGCAGCGTTCCAGAAATAAATAAAAATTGTAATAGTATAGAACAAAACCAGCACTGTTTCACTTGGAGAGAAGTGGGTTTAAGGAGCAGGATTCTGAACAAACCCGGTCCAATAAACCACATCAGTGAATCCTTCAGAGCAGAGTAAATTGACCTATGCTGAATGCCCTGCTTACTTGGGTACCTCCACACTGCATTGCAGTCAGCTCTGTGAGCAGGTACACCGAGAAGCACCTTGATTTTTTTCCTGCTGTGAAAACCTCCCCTTGATTATAGCCCCAGAATTAGCAGCCTGGGAGTCAGCTCTGGAAGTAAATCCACACAGAGAATTGTGTATTAGCTTCATCGCTCTCCAAGCTGGGAAGAAAAAGAAAGGATGTTGTCTAGCTCCAGCCCAGGAGCTGCAGTAGTAGAGCAGTAGTACAGACCTGTGCTCATACTAAAGAAATCTGTGCTTGTTTTAAAGGCAGCTGACAAGAAACACTGTGTTTAGGCACATGTGGGGCCCAATGAGGATACAGAACACCTGGACTCATCTCAGTGGCATCTCTTTAGCCCCATTTTTGAAGTAGAATTATCATACCACTGCTTGGAGAGAACTCTACATCTGGTTATCTTTCCATACAAAGCACAATGTTATGAGGTATACTTTTTTCCAGGTAAAACATACAAGAATCTCCCTTTTTCTTTGGCAGGCTAAAGGATTTTAAATGAAGCAATACTCCACCACTTCTTACTCAAAAGTAGATGTATTTATTTATTTAGCTACTGAATGTATGTTGCATTCACAGGACTTGGGTAAAGGGTGGGAAATGTTCCTAGGATGCACCTACCATGGAAATACCTGTTCTGAAAACCTTTGAAAGAGGATACCCACATTTTTAAATATATACTTACACTTAGCATGTTTGACTTTGTAACATAATTCTTAACTTCATTGTGAAACACAGAATAAGAAACAGACACAAATCCCATTCCTGTCTTACTCAAGACACTGATGTACTGCCATCAAAACACTCTCTCCAAATCCCAGATACAAAGTGCAAGAAAGGCACATGTGATATTATTTTTAACCCAAATAATGTGGGTCTCTGTCTCCTCAGACATTCACTTTCTCATCACCAACATAAGAGACAAAGAAAAAAGTACAGAGGTAGTGTGAGAATACACACCACTGTTCAGTAGAGAACATATACGTATCTTAAAGCGTATTTCTACCTGTCTGGAAGCTGTTCAAACTCACACTACATCAAAGTAGTGTACTCTTTGTTGTTCAGCACAGAAGAATTCAGCAGCTTCTTCTTAAATGTAGTTCAAAGTAAAATCCAACGAGAGCATCTGCTATTCATACATGTCAGTGCAATGTGCTTCCTGGGCACAGGGACTATGAAACACTTGTTCACAAAGCATCAACACCAGTGACAAAAAACAAAAAAACAGATACAAAAAAAACCAAACCAAAACCAAACCCACGATGCTGATGGAGCATGAGAAATTCAGATGAAAGGCAAATTTAACTAATTTCCATTTTATATATGCACATGTGAAGGCACTCCTGAGAGCACCTAAAGAATGGAGACCTTTGGCGAAAAGGGGCAAACCAAAACAAGTTGCTACTCAAATGTTGCTTTCAAGTTTTTCACTGCAGAGAAGTTATGTGACAATGCAGCAAGCACAGCACTAGATGATAAAGTATTTTCTGCCGATTCTCCAGATTCCCATGATGCTTAAATGGGAAATGCAGAAATTGAAGCGATCTTTGCTTACACATAGATCAATACTCTTTTCCTAAAATCCAGGATTTATTCTCAGTGTTGGCAGAAAAGAAGAGGCTTGCTAAGTTGGATGTCACAAACTTAGTAGCTGGATGCTGGCTAGTAAATTAAAGCTGCCCTTTGTCATTGATATGTTAGAAAGTATTATTCCAGTATAACCCATGCTCACAGGGTGTATGGCTAGAGTGTCACCAGTTTTCAATGCATTATGGACCATACTTCACAAGTGATTTACTGCCTTATCTTTTTGAGAGTTTGGTAGTAAAGCAAATAAGGTTGTGGGTGCTTTTTCCACTCCCTCAGCACAGAGCAGCTTTCTTAGGAATCAGAACTGATAGTGAAGAAACCAAAAAACTTAGCCCAGCAGTGACCAAGCAGAGTACCAGTACCAAGCAAGAGCTTCTTCTGAAGGCTGCTTTTGGTCCATGAGGCTTGGGGCAGTAGAGAACAGAAAGGTCAAGAGTGAATTTGAGGAGATGGTCACAGCTAACAACCTGGATTGTGAAAAGTTCATCCCACTAAACAAAACAGCAGTGAGAGCAGATATGTGACCTAGAGTCCTAAGGATCAGAACAGGGGCTAGAAGCACTGAGCACTGCAAAATCTATGAGGAACTAAGTCACGATCTGCCTCATACCAGGTGTCCCTCCCTTCACGGGATCCAGATAATCCTTTCTA
>NW_010203838.1:33645-65511 GCF_000695765.1 Mesitornis unicolor | reverse complement strand
CCTGCTGATATAGGCTTATTTCCAAAGCACAGGCCTTTTTAGCATCAATAAACTGTTACCAAAATTATTTCTGTGCTAGAGGCCTTGACAGAACCACTATGCTGATAACCAAATGTTATACTGATAGTGATCTGAAGCAATTTCCTCTCTAACTACCAGCACTACAAACTCACCCTCAGCACAGTCAAAACATTCAGCTTCTTTCCTCTCTATATAGCACAGACCATTTGCTACATCATTATGTAGCAGAAAGTCTGTCTCTAAGACAGACCTGTGCTCTTATGGCCTTCTGATGATGCCCTCAATAACACCTCAGAGGCATCATCATCTGACCACCAGGAAAAGTGTAATTCCGATTGCACAGTGGTTGTTGCTGGTGGTGATGCTGTACAGCAATTATAGCTGATAGTCAGATGGTACAAAACCTGTTTAAAATGTTTATGTTATGCTTCTGCACATTACACAACATGCGTGGTTTAAGGCAGGTTTGGAATCCACTTCATTTACCACTGATCAGGGCTCCACGGAAGAATATCTAACCCCAACAGGATCTGTTAGTAGCTCAAGGCTTAGTAGTTCAATGGAGCCAGACAGGAGTGGGTGCTTCGGTATTAGAGAAACTGAGGCATGAGTGAGCATAAATTTCATATCCTAAGTAAAGTGGGGAAAAAGGGTTGCCTTTTAAAGAAGGCCTCAGATGACTAGTATAACATTTTGTAGAAAAGTGAAACAATACCACATGCGTATTATTTATTATCGAAAAATTTAAAAAGCACAATAAAATAGGGTTACAGAGTCAGGCTATGTCTCTCTGGTGCATAGAAAACTACTATGGCAATTACACACAAAGTTTCCCAGAAGTTTTTTAAAAGTGTTGACAAAACAAAAAATCTTCTGCTTTACCACCAGTCAGACAAAACTGGAAGTTTAAAGAATTTTGGAAAGCTGAGTTCTGCTTACTAAGACAAAACATTTTTAGTAGAGTGCTCTAGAGAGCCTGAATGGCTGACAGTGTGAGTGATTTTACAAACTCATTGCCCCATACAGCGCAAGTATTTGCTCTTATTATGGTAAATAAGCTTGTCAGAACATTCTACATGTCATAAACATTTAAATGGCAAATGATATGTAGTATAATACCTGAAGGCTTAAGTAAAGGATCCTTGTGGAAAATTGTGAACCATTAGTTTAAGAGATGAATTGACATTTCTAATAAGCCCTCTGGAATAGCTGAATCAGTTAAATACTTTTCTTATTACAAATGAAAATCACTGCTTTAATGACACTGGAACTTGTCACAAAAATAAATTAGCAATATATCTTTGTAATTAAAACTACAGAAGCACATTATAAATCTATCTTGCAGAGGGTGGGAATTACATTTGCTAGTACACTATAATCCCACAATAGATCCCGTTTAGCATACACAATGCTGAAATTGTGTAAAGAAACTTTAAACCTCTGAGATTTGTCTTAATTAGTTTAATATTGCAAAGATCCTTCTAAGAACATATTGTAGCATATATGGCAGTGATTATTTAACCAGCTAAGTAGTTATACTGTGCTCATCACTACAGTGTTTCTAGGATTAAATTTTAAGGGATAATATCTACTTAAATATCATCTTTCTATTTGAAAAGATCTACCAGTTTTCAGAAGGGAGAAATGTCTATCTTAAGATTACATTAACAAATCAGTAATTGGGCTCAAATTGCCTTCTTGAACACATTACAGCTACTACACTTGCCCTGATCGCTTGCTGCTTCCCATTTTCAACAGCATCCACTTGATATGACTGTAAACATCTGAGGTAGGAACTACGTTACCATACATATTAATGGAATGTAATGGAGTTTTCTACTGTAATCATAATTACCATTAGAGATAGAGCAGAAATCAAATATTTTGTTCTCATTTTCCCCCGTGTTTCAGCTATACCTTGTTTACATTGCTTGCCTGATAGTTACCAGGCTGTTTCACCTGTATAACCAATTACTGAGGGGTCAGAAATGTCCAAGAATTCTCTCCCTGTGAGACCTGACCGTGAATATGCCAGAATGACAGCCTTTATGCTATGATGATGGAAGTATGTTAAGCTCCTTTCCAAGAGAAGGGAGAATTCTTTTCAGTTGGAAAGGTGACATAAAAATAATAATATCCCTCTAAATGTTGGACACAGCCCAGGAACAGAGTCCTGGAGTCCTGCTTCTCAGCAGCCTGTGGGTACCACCGTGTTATCTTCCAATGCACACTCCAAGCTTTTCACTGGGGACATGAATTATCTTTCAGTCAGAAGGCCCTAAGGTTAACAGCCACACTAGAGAAGATGCAAATACCTTCAGGGCTAAGAGTGCTTGCTTGGAAGCTGACTTCTCTGGACTACTGCCATCTGAGTGTTCATCTTCACTCTAGTTGTGACAAGAATGTTACTAGTTTACTTAGAACAAAGGCATTATTACTGTAATTTCAGATTTTAACACAAACTTCCCCTACTTACTATCTCTCTTCTATTTTTGTTTCATATCATGGTCTTTTAAAATTTCACTGTCAGTCTAACCTCCATCTATGCAATACTAGGTAATGTGCTGTAAGTCCACTACTTCAGGCTGAAGAGAAAAAAAGAAGTTACCTGATATGACATCTATCCATTGTCTAAAGTGGAGATGACGGCTATAAGCCCATCAACATTAGTTCTGATTTAAACACTATTCTAGTCACTTTCATTTAGTGTGTTGACATAGCTACATATTATTCATTTAACCTGCACTTCACGGCACTCCTAATATGCAATCATGTTTTGCAAATGGGAATCTGAATAGGATGCATTCAAGGCTAGAGTCTTGGTTGGTGTAAGTCAGTGTATTTTAGTGAAAATAAGCCTCATTAAGCCTAGCTGAGGATCCAACCCTAACTTTTCACCTGAAAATGAAACTATATTTTTTTCTTAAAATAGGTCCTGAATATGTCTCCATCTTTAGTACAACACCTGGGATTTATGCTCAGCTCACTTTTCATTGCATTAAATCACTCATTAAAATGAGAATTTGTACTGTTATAGGAAAGGTAAAATGCTTCTATGCAAGATGCACAAAAGCTAAGTGAATAATTCATCTATTTTTCTTATACAAATTTATTCATGGAATAATATACTCTAATAGCTCCTGTTATGGAGATTACAGGCAGTTTCTTCAGAGCATTCAATAATCACAAAGCTATGCCTTTTATGAGGCTGGAGACGTTATCTTTACCAAACATCTTTGTCTCATGACTGGACTACCAGGTTTCCGGCATGAACATCTGCATTTATCATTTCAACTCTTACCAGCTCTAGAACCCATGAAAATACAGACCACATGCTTTATAAAGCAAGCATCAGCAGTAACTTAGTGTAAGCATTACACATCACATGTTAGTCATGTTTCCAGTAACTGTCATTCTAAGGTTTGAGTAATTTTAAAATCTTTGAACAATCAAAACTAAGTCCTTAGGCAAACAAGCAGTGGTAAGCCCAAGCCCCTGGCACCCAGACAAACCAAAACCAGTCTGTCTAGATGTTTTGTGTCTTCTTTTTTTTAAAGATAGATGTGAAAACCTAGAGTACTATTAGCAATGTATTAAGCTATAACATATTCACTAATGTCCTTCTCTCCCAGCTAAAGGGATTCATAATTATCACAATTCAGTAGCTAAGAGAATTTCCTTAATATTTCTTTGTAGTTACTTCTCATATGCTATTTCCCTGATGAAAACAAGCTTTAAGCCACTCCATCAGGTCTATTCCTACCTTTAATGTATTGGCATCTTCTCTTCTCATTTCCAGATAGCTATTAGGGTTGTATCACTTTTGAAATAAATTCTCCAACCAGTCCAGCCTACTTCTGTGTTAATTATTGCTATGCTCAGAATGACTACATTGAAGAGATAACCTTAACATACACACATTATTTTGACTTGCGTAGGCTTCTGTCTCTCTGCTCATATAGAAGTGTCATTGAAGCTCTGCTGTTGTAATTCTATAAACAAGCTAGGCTTGTAGAGAGAAGTAATATCTTTTATGAGACCAAGAGATATAAGTCAGGGGAGAGAACAAGCTTTGGGCTCAGTAAACTAATGAAAGTCCTCTGAGACAAAAAAGCTTTCTTGTTTTCCCTCCAACTATATTATTTGGTCTTATAACAGATATAACCTTTTCCCTATAGGCCTGACTGTCCTTGCTTATAATAGATAATTTACGATAGAGAAAGGTCAAAAAGAAGTTGTAGAACAAAATAAAGTAAACCAAAAAGCCAAAAACACAGTTAGGGAAGGTAAAATCATGGCCTAGATAAATAGCAACTCCTCATATAAAATAGCCTGGCTGACAGTCCTGAACGTGGTCTCTTCAACTTCAACACCATGATAGGATTGATTGCCATGACTGCTAACTTCTTGATCAAAACACAACGATCAGGTTTTTGGAGAGCACCCAGGCGAGTTGCTCATTAGCTCTGTCAGCTCTGCAGAAAGCAGGCAGGAAACTGGATGGCACTCAGGTGATAATATGTTAATCTAGGAGATCAGAGAATGTGAAGTGACTGAAAGAAGGACTTCCCATGCACATACATAGCAAAAGGGAAGTTATGGAAATACAAGGCAGGAGACCTAGAGGCAACAAACAGAAACAACTGAGGAACATGCTTTCTTTGTCTGAATCTTTACTGGTAAGGTCTGCTCTCAGGCTTTCCAGCTCTTGTACCTAGTGTCAGAGTCTATGAGAAATGAAGTATGACACAACTAAGGGAAATCGATGAGGTGATGCTTAAACAAGCAAATGAGTCCATGGGACAGCACAGGATATATCTGATAGCGCTGAGGGAGCAGGTGGCTGTCACTACAAAACTGTGATGTTTGAAAGGTCATAGTGACTGGAAAAAGGCAAACATCACACCCATCTTCAGAGAGCACAACAAAGAGTATCCAGTGAAGCAAAGACGCATCAACCTTACCTCTCTTGTTTGAAGGATTATGAAGCAAATCTTATTGGGAGGCATTTCCAAAGACACAAAGAACAGGGAGGTGCTGAAGAACAGCTGGCAAATATTTTCCAGTCAAATTATGCCTGATCTGCCAATTGCTTTCTGCAGTAAGGAGGACTGGCTTGATGGATGAGGAGGTGGCAGGTTGCTTGAATTTAGCAGTGCTTTTGGCATGGTCTATATTCTTGTAGCCCAGGCTGCATTAGCAACAGTGTAGCCAGCAGAGCTCTAGGTTTGTTCAGCCAGGAGAGGAGGATATGAAGAGGAATTTTAGTGCTCCCTATAACTGATGGAGGGGTGGGTTACAGAGCAGACAGAAGCTGGACTGCTTGGTGGTGGTGCACAACGCCAGAATAGAATGCAACAGTCGCAGGTTGCAGCAAAAGCAATTATTTGCTATTAGAGTGACCCAACACTGGGAAAAGAGGACCAAAGAGGTTTTGTTTAAAAAAACAGCTTCTCTGACACTGCAAACTATGACTTTCCCAAGAAAGAAAAAACATTGTAGCAGTCATTACTCAAAGGCCATATAGTCACCGTGGTTAACAAAACTAAGAAATGGGGGAGGAAGGAAAGGACGTGATCCAGGTTTCTGATCAGACAGCAAGTGAGATGCCAGGCATAATCTAAAAGACAAGTGAAGGACAGCCCTTTCCATCTGAAGGTGATTCTCTCTGAGGATCAAGGCAGGATAACCTGTCCATGTGCTTCACAGGCAGTTGATGCCTTTGAAATGGGAAAGCAAACTTCTGTAAGTAAAGTGAGGAAAAATGGTGGAGATTTTAAAGACTCTACTTCATCCAAGCAACTTCTATCTGTATCTTCCATCCAAACGATTCTTTTTTCCTATAAGACTCTGATTCTTCAAAGCCCAATTTATCAATTAATTCAGATTGGTTTCTACAGTAGACAACTGCTCCTCTAGTTATGTGCAAATTTTACTGATGATGGTTGTCTAGTTTCTTGAAGAAGGTTGATAAAAATATTTTAAAGGAAAATAAGTAATTTTTCTTGAATATAAATAGAACTAACAGCAACTGTAATACAAAATCATAGCATAAACTGATATATTACCAGACAGATATAATAGGTGGAGGTTTGATCAGTAGTTATTAAGGTCACCCTATGGTTTGTGCTGTGTAACATCCTTTTTTCATTTACCTGATATTGGCAATTTGAACTACATATGCCGAAGTTTTCCATAAAGTAAACTCTGTCATAACTTACACACACATATCATTTAAATTACAAAAGCTGGTGTTCAAATAAATTGGTTATTTCCTAATTTCTGAGTAGTATTCAACTTTGGAAATGCTTTAAATCCTTTTTTAAAAGTGTCAATACAGTAGGTAGTGTTTTAGGATAACTTCTACCAAGTTCCCCTCCTAATATTTTTCTACTTGTTTCACACTTTCTAGCTGGAAATGTTCCAGGTTTTGCCTTTGACTGACGTTTAATTTATTTGTTTTATACTAGGGCAAAATTCTTCAAACTGTGCAAAAAGAAGACTGCAAAAAAAAAAGTATACTCAAAATTAAAAAAAACCCTAAAGGCATCATGACCTACTTTTAATGCTATTTGGGACAGGAAGCTCAATTCAGCAAGGAAACAAACACTCTGAAAAGTCTGTATATGCTAGCTGAAGCATTTCTGAGATAGGCAAACAGCTTTGTTTGCTTTTCTCACTTCTAAACTGTCCTACAACTCAGCTGTCAGATCACCTTGGCAAAATCTTCTTTAGACAAATTTTTAAATCCTGCTAATACACCTTTTCTTGATAGAATGGGACAGAAGTCTTAATTCACAGCTCAGAACACTAGAATTAGACCTTTTAGATTCTAGCAGGTTTTTTAGAGATTGTTTTCAATCACAGCACAAAAGCCACTTTTAAGAGCATGCATTACTAGTATTGAAAACCGGACATTTTCTGTGGACTTCATGAAGCGGTTTCTGACAGATTAGATAATGGCTTGCTACTAATCAGTTTAAAAAAAAAAACCACAACATTATTTTATGGGTTTGGTTCCTGCTGTTTCTTCTTTGATGAAACAATTCTTTGAGCACCAGGAATGGCTGTTTGTTCTTTAAAGCAAAAAGCCCTTTTTTCTTTTTTTTTTAGTAGAGCACAAGGTTCTCATGTAAAATACCTAAGGAAAAATGTCTCTTTGAATAGGATAAACTTGTAGTTTGTAAGGTAGGCTTGACTCAGTGATTTGCAACTTCATGAGGCATCAGGCTGGCTACCTTATTTTAACTCAAACTCTCCCACTTTGAAATCAATCACAGGTGCATACCATAATTTGAATATCTTAAAAAAAATAAAATCACACTCTTCCTTAAATGTAGAACAAAAGAGAAAGCAAATTCTGATACTCAAGAAATAATATCTTGTCTATTCCTTACCTAGTACAGAAATTTAAAAAAATTTTGTACGCAACTAAATCCTTCACTCAGGTATTAAATCAAAGACCCAAGTCTTTGATCTGATTTTGAGTCTACTGACTTCAGGTATCTCTGGATCAGAGGGTTCTGGCTTAGGTGCTCAGCCCAATTTTTACTTGGCTCTTCTCCAATTCTTAAGGAATGTGGCCGAAAAAACTCACTATGAGTAAATTATCTCATGGAATGAACTGCCCCAGTTCCTGGTGATTTTTTTCATAGTTTTTAGGTATTGACAGAATTAAAAAAAACCAACAGAATATGGCAAAGCCTCAGACTGTCACTTCAGCATTCCACTTTTCTGAAACTCTTTATCAGATCATCTGATAGGAAAGGACTCTGTGGCACATCTTTGGCACAAGTGTTTAGCAGAGAATTCCTTGCCAAAGAGGGAAGATGAGCTGTGATGAGTGACTTCAAGCCACCCTATAGACCCCCAGCTCTGGGCTGTGTCGTGGGCCTGGCAACGGCACGAGCATTTCTAACAGTCCATGTAGGCTACAAAGCTGCATGGAATCAAATTAATATCTGTATATATTAATTTTGGAGTCATATATTGGTTTTAATGCCTGCATCGCTTAGCCCCAGCATTCCTAGACAAAACATGTAAGCAAAACCTTCAGCATATTGTTAGAATTTAGGAAACGAGTTAATAAGCAGAGTGAAATTCCATAAGAAATAACAGGTGTGCAGTGGGACCACAAAGGATGAGATTAGTCAGAATACAAAAAAGCTCTCTCCTGATATTTTTGTGTTAACAATTTTGTAAAACCTTTAATTATTACAGCACAAGACCTGCAATTCTAAAATCTAGAGTTTAATATCAGGCTTCTCGGATTTGCTTTTGTTCTTATGCCAAGCAGATGCCTTTGCTACGTGTTTGTTATTCACTTTCTCTGCAACAGTGAAACAGCACAACAAAAAAAAAAAGAATCAAAAAACCCAGAAGATGACAGAAAAGATACTGTGTCTTTAGAATAGCAAAATTCAGTGCAGCTGCATAAATCCGTGTAATCTGAGTTTATCTGCAAGTGTAGAGAATGCATGGAGGGAAAAAAACCCAACAAACACCAGCACAAAAACCAACTGTGTTGGCTGAGAGCCAGGTTGCACAATGTGTAAACGAGCTACTTCTCACAGACTTGATCTTAAAGCTTACTACTGCCATATCAGGTACCTCCTTAAGATTTACGGGCAATGGGTGCAAGTTAATGCAATTTACAATTTTTTTTTCTTGCCCTATTCTAATTACATAAATCCAGCAAAGTCCATAATCACAGGAAAACTGGACTTTCTAAACTAAAGTATAAGTTAAAATTGGAGTTTTTCTGTAATGAAGCTACTGTTATCTTTCTCCAAAGCACAGCTAAGATGAACATGAAGCCTATTCTGTAGCACAGAAGATTCTGCATTTGCAATGCCTCTAGTCCCATGTGGGATATGTGGGAGAGACATGGGGTGATGAAGAGATTCCCACTGCTCCATATCCAATATCTTGTCCAAATGAGCAAAATCAGACATAAGAGTAAGTTCTCACAAAAGAGGAAAACACACACACACACAAAACCCTCAAGGAATGACAGAAAACAAATGAAGGTCCTGGCCAATCAGTTCTAGATCCAATTAACTCAATGAAAATTCAACATATTTTCGTAAGTCTTCTTTACCTCTTTTGACCAGACTCTGCCTTTTTATGACCCATTCTAAACCTTAAGGGTAGGTTATCATCAATGTCACATTAAAGAATTACTGTTCCCTTTCCACCTCACACTCCTACTTTTGAAACCATAGGTATACAATAAAAAATACCTTAAAATGTATATAGCCAAAGGTAAAATGTTGACAGCTGTGACGAGAAGAATGATTTTCCCTTTATCTAAATATGCTGCTTTTTAAGCCATATATATCTAAGAGGAATGTAAATGCCGAATTTCTTCCCTGATGCCATGTTCACAAAAGAGCAGCTATTCAAACAGTCAATGCTCGTGGTAAGTGTGTACAATGTGGACAAAGTTCCAACAATTCTTCCATAAGGCTCTTATCACTCTAAGTGATCTTCAACCAGAATTCAGTAGGAACATGTTGGCAGTGATAAGATTCAAAAAAGATAGGAAAAAAAAATACTATTTAAGAAAAAATTTCTTCTCTTAATGCTGTCCAACACACAAGAATCCCATTACCAAAGATAAACTGAGCGATCCCTATTGACTGTGGCCATTCACAACCATTACACCACCTTGGTCTGCATTCAAGTTGTATCAAGGGATTCCAACAATTTGAATGGACACTGAAATTAGTGCCCAAATTCCCATTCTCTAAATCAGGACAGATTAGCTACCTTAACTTATTAGGATGCTAGGAACATAGTTTCATAAATGCCTATCACCATTTAAAATAAATGAGCTTTTATGAATATTGAAGTGACACAAGTATTTGGGTAGGTAACTACAGGCTTAAGTTTAAGCTAGAACAGAATGAGACTCCAGAACTCACTTTTGTACCAAAATTCCTATTTTTTTGAAGTTTGTGACATTCCAGCACTCCCTTGGCCACACAATCAGCCCTGAGCTGACTGCCTAGAGAGTCTGAGCACTCCTTGTCTTCCCATATACATTGTCAACTCACTACCTTCCAGTACAAACTGTCTCCTGCAAAGCTGACTCAAGGAAGCATTCACACAAATTCTATTCACATTCACTGCATATAGCACTCAGGACAACACCAAACATCCCATTTCATGATATTTTTCGTTTCAACCCCGTGGCTCTCAAAATTGCCTGGTTTATTACATGCTGACAGGCAGTTGAGGCTATGGAAAACACAAGTCGAACACAAGATGACTTTTAAGGGAGGCTGAAAACTGGAAGATAACACAGATGCAATTCTATTAACACACGGTGTGAGCTGGCCTGCAGAGTTAATGCAAGAATAGATTTCTCTTCTCCACTTTGTAAATTCAGTTCCCACTGCTGTCAATAAGAACAGCGCATTTAATTTTCTTTGCACCATATCAACAATCTGATATCACAACCATGACCATGGTAAATGTTTCCTACCCTGAATATTGATTCATCAAATACACAAAAACATATCTGTAATATAAGACTAGCTTACATGCTATGTTAAATAATGCAACAGTATTTTAAAAAGGTAAATCAAACAGGAAGTGTGAAAGAAATTTCAGTTCAGTGGCACAAACTGAAATATTATGTAGATGTTCCTAACTGATAAATTCCTGAGCTACACAAGCTGAGATCTATTATTACTGTACGTTAAAATAAATGTCATAAACTGCTGTGGAGGCCAAGATGACTTCTGAAAGTTTTCAGATTCAGTTCTAATTTTGGCAAGAAACCAAATACCTTTCTTTGCAAGATTATGTCCCATCACCATACATGAAATCCCAAATGGTACGTATTCTCAGAAATAATGACCCAATATTAAATATTTAATTCACATACCAAATTACCTGGGCAGATTCTATATGATTGACAAAGATTATTAATCATATCAAGTTGATTAAATTTAATGTGAAACCAAATAATTATTTAGAATTTTGGACAGCACTTCTACTTTAACACAGTGATATTGACTAAACACTGTCCTCCACACCCTAAAAATAAGAATATTATGGAGAAAAATTCAGAGAACAATCGCCTAAGACTGAAGAAATTAATGATCCAGCATCAAGTGAGCAGTCATGCAGGAATTTTAAAACCATAAATACCAAGGACATGTAGAATCTAGAAATTAAACCCAAATGAAACAGAACATGGGGTTACTTGCCTGGAATAAAAGCTTTGAGTTTGGCGTGGGGTTTTGTTTTGATATGTTGTTGTTGGGTTTGTTTGTTTGTTTTAATATGGACACATCAAATCTTTCCAGCAACTCTATCTTGACTATATTTTCGAGACATAACTGATTTCTGTGACTAGACTTGATAGTCTTACTTCAAAGCTTGATGTAAAAAGCAACTAGAATTCACTGGATTAATTTTTCTCTTTTTGGAGCTTCTGAAAGGGAGCAGAGAAAAGTATTACTGGCGTGTTTGTTGAGACATTCCTCTATTTCTCATTAGTAGAGGTAATTGGTAATAGTACTTTTAATGTAAATTACTACCTTTGCTATTTATTATGTGGTGGCATTATTACGATTATTGCTGTTGTGTTTAGATACCTGATCAGAACTAATATTATCATCATAATGGTGACTGGGAGAAGAGCTAAAGCTCCCATTTGGCGAATTAAAATACAAGAAGGAGCAACCTCTGCTCCTCAGTTGTTTTGAGATGTTGCTGTCAATCAAGCACTGCCTTACAGTTCAGCATCTGCTGGAAGCATTTTCCTTTTCCACTCAGGCTCAGCTGCAGCCCAACTACACCATATGTGAATTTTTCAAGCTTTCTCATTCACATTCAAGAAATATTTAATTTATAAAATTAAAATGATTAATACTCTCTAAGTTTCATAAGAGTTATTTAGGGATGACAGTCAGTCACTAGTGACTTGGACTGGATTCGAATCAGTGACGTAAATGGGGACATTCTGTAATTTGTTATCATTTCCTGAGCCAAGCACAATGATGTTTTACATGTTCACATCAAGGAAAAGCATATCATTTGATCAAGCTGCAAGTGCGAACTTCTTGGCAGAGCCTGAGGGAAAGCAATGACAATAATAAAATGGATAGGCAGGTTGTCAAGAGAAGTGAAAGTACATTCAACCGCACACTTTTAAAGAAAATCCTGCAGCGGAGGGGATGAAAATGCTGTCTGCAACAGTGCCCACAGCTATCCTGGAGCTGAAGGATTAGTTTACGAACTGCAGACACGCTATTATTAAATGAACTCAGATAAAAGTTAAATTCATTCATTTACTTAACTCTATTGTTGGCAGTGGAGCAAATCCTCAGCGATGTAAATTGGAACTGGAGCTATGACAATTTCCAGCATGAGAGTGTCTGACCCTAGAAGTATTTATTTTGCTTGAAAAAGTAAAGACGGTTTCTATGTAAATGAGATGCAGCTTTCCAGCTCTGTATAATTTGTCAATATGGATGTTAATTTCACAAAGACTGAGCAATCGCTATTCTAGAATAATAACGGGACTTGATCCCACCAACCCTTGCTTGTAGCAGTAATCTTATTATGGCGGTGGGACTAGAGGAACAAAATAAAGGCTACTGTCAAGAACATTTGCAGGTGAATGCATGTCACTTTCTTTTATTTAATTTCTTTGATGTATTTCCTGGTCTCTTTCAACATAATGAGTGATGCTAAGAGCTAAAATGAAATGCTAGGGTATTTATTAAAAGTCAGCCTTTTGATGGATTTTCAGAGTAGTAATTTTTGCAATTGGATCTGGATTTAGGTAAAAATATCATTTTATAGGGGAAATCTAATTATCAAAACTACTGCAACCCTTTCTCCTCTTCATTATAAAAGGAATTATACCTGAAGTGTTTCTTGGGAGAATTTTCTTGGGAGTTTCAGGTATAAATCCAGATTCTCTGATTTATTCCCAGTCTTGATAGCACTGGCTTCAATCTGCAGACTCTGCTTTTAAGAATTTGAAAAGAGCCTTAAAGCATCTTTAAAGGCAAGAGTGCTAAATCCATTCCAAGGTGTGTCATAAGATCATAATACAGGCTATAGACATGATATATTTTTCAAAAAGGATGCATTTAAAGTGTTTTCTCAGACACAACACTGAATTAAATCACTTCACCTAAGAACTACTAAGAGAAAAATACCAGGTGCAGAAAATTCAGAACAGTATATTTCATTTCCATTTTATCTTGTCCTTAAAACATTTGAATTTATTTTGTTTTCATTTTCTTCTGACCTAATTAACGTTGACTTCTTTTCAGTTGACTAACAAACAGATCCGTCCTCATTGTAACATACACATTGTGAGACACTTTCAATAACATTTTCTAATAATCTTTTTCTAAATAATTCTGTTTGCAATAAAGTTTCTAATAAAAAACAATGCATACTTTTATGTCATACAGGTCTTCTATGATATATGTTTAAATTACCTAGAACTCATCTCAAAATAACACTCAGAAGCATCTGTTCTGTTTTAATAATTATTCTAAGCTTCTCTGTTTGGGGCATCAATTTAATTGGTGAACTAGTTAACTTAAACATGCAGTCTTTTTGATTTTGCTCTGTTTTATCTGTTCCAAGTTATTTTCTAATATGCCAATATTATTTCTGTCCTTTTTAGGTCTGTGACTCTATCTTTCACTCATTCTTTATATCCCTTCCTCTTTCCTTTCTTATTTCCTGCTGTCTGCTAAACACAATCTCTCCTTCCTTGCAGAAAGCACTGGGTATTATTCAGGGACATAATAAAACACATGGTGAAGCTTGGCTTCGATCTACCAAAATGCTACAAATGTCACTGGAATTTTAGTCTGCACTTAAAAATAAGAAAGTTCCAAAGACTCAAGCACTTTTCAGGCTGGGATGATTTGCAAACGGTAACCTCGGAATCACAGCAGCAGTCACATTTATCTGGACTCAAAAGTGAATTGCCATCATTAAAACCAAAGGAGTTCTTTAGTTGGCACTGGGTGGAGAATGGCCAACTTGCACCATACCACCAACATTAAAAATTGAAAACCAGCATTTTCTGAAAAAAAATGTTTTTCATACTTTTCATGTCACTTGAGTATGTGCAAGGTCATTTACCAACACTAAGAGAGGTAGAATAAATAAGTATCTGCCAGCCCCATATGGTTGCTTGAAATATCTACAAAGCACAAAGTCAGACTGCAGGAAGACACACCAACTTTTTTCTAATACTCTTCCCTTGGCAGTGACTACTGCCATTACCAGAAGCATGCTATAGGGCGAGGTCGATCTTTAGTCCAACTTCATACAGCAGTTCTTGTCCTATAAAACCAATATGTGTCACATCACAGAGCATTGCCTAAAGAACATCACTGATGGTCAAACTTCGTCTATCAACCTTATCTAGGAAACTAGTGTCATGCAGGATAGCACATACCACATAAGTCTGCTTAGTCCTACTGGAACTTGAATATGTTTTAAAACAACTAAATATATGCTTCACTGCTCTATTATTATTTTTAGTAAGGATTAATTTAAGTATGGCCTTAACTGTTTGCCTGAATCTGCCCTGTATATATTTACTTCTAACATCCATACTTGAAACATCCCATAAAGAGTCTTGTGCCTTCAAAAACCGTAAAACATGAAGTATATAATCAAGCATCAGCTGCTTGCCTCACTGGGACAAACAATGTTAAATCAAGCTCAAAAGCCCAAAGGCAGTTGTAAATAAATAAATAAAAAATGTATGAATGAATGAAGCTTTGTTTCTTTTCACTGAAAAAGTTGAATTGTCCAGGGAAAATCTTCCTTTTAACACTTATTTTCTCCACTTTGCTTCACACTTCTTCAGTAGACTTCTTTTACATACCGAACTGTGGAGTTGTAGAATTTGGAACAGGGATTTATGAGCCATGATCTCTTCAATTAGGAAAATGTTGATAGCTTTTTTTAAAAAAAGGGAATGTGAGTGTCTTACCAAAGAGGATGAAGCTAGAACTTCCATGAGCCATGCCTATGCAAAAATATTTTAAGGGTATAAAACCAAAATTCTGGAGATGATTAAATAAGACTATTTTTTTTCTTCCTAATTTATTCTTCCTTAAGTGCATTTTTAATTCTTTAAAGACTTACTATAATGCTGTCTTAGCAGGCAGCATATGCCAAATTTGTGGTCTTCTCTTGTGTAGACATAGGCCTTGGGCCCACACAACATATATTTTGCAGTCGCACTTACAATTTGCAAGTTGTCAGATCTCTGTATCATTTATTATTCCTGCTATCATCTCAAAATATTTTTATGAGCCAAGAAAAAAAATTATCATCAAGAAAAAGAGGCAGAAAATATATCAAAAGCAACATTCACATTTTTAAAGACAGAAGTTTCACAGAAACCAGATAAAGGTGCTCTTCACGTTCCCAAAATGCATACGTTCCCTTGATATTCAAGTTTCAGCATTAACTGAGTGGGAAATAAAAATGAAAAACCCAATGCTTATAAAAAGAGTTAAAAAATACATATTTGTTGGCCAAAGATATATTTCATAAAAAATTATGTATTACTAAATTTTCCACTTAATGAAAAAAATTCTATATGCTGCCTGCCCTGCTAGGTTATAAGGCAATCCAGTTATCTCATTCTCTGATAAGTATAAATTACTTAGAAAGAAGAAAAATAATGAAAGAAAAAAATTCCTTGGTTTATATCAAACATTTCACCAACATAAAGCTGTTTGATCATCATGTAAGGAAGTGGAGCACAAAATCCTGACACGCCTAAACAGATTAAAATAAAAGAAACATGGATACAATTTAATTGACAGTGCTGAGGTTTATACTTCTGTTAGATACCTTTACAAGAAAGTGGCTGACATCTGGTTTTTGTAGATGGGTGTGGAAGTGGCTAACAGGCTCTAAGCACTATTACTTTTATACAGATGTCTTTCTCTTTTTCCAAAAAATAACATCAAGTCAAATGCTGCCCAATTTGATTGCAAATGGTTAAATGTAGTTAGTTCCATCTCTTATTTCACTTCTGAGAAGAGCCTGAAGTAGCTATCATATACCATATAGATGTGATTGGATGTCAGCACTGCAATCCCCTTTATTCCCTCCTCTTAAAGTCAGATTGCCTAAACTTCAAGTGCAATATTTTTCAGTTCACTCCATTGATTTATCTTTTTACTTAAGTAAACACTGACCTTTTCTTCTATTCCCATCTTGTCTCTTGAGGTGTTTTAACACAGCCCTGTCCCTGGAAAAGTAAACCTGTTAATTTTAGCCTGAACCAGACAACCTGGCATTTCCAAATTAATGATCTAATCAAACAGGCCCATAATGTTAGAAGAGTGATGACAAGTGACTTGGTCATTAGCCTAGCTGTTTGCATTTTGCTTGCATTTCTTCTGGCAGGCATTTCAGATCAAGTTAAGAGGCATGCAGCTGTCCTAGCCTGAATAATACCAGTCAGTTCTGCGCTTGGGTGGGTGATACATGAGGAAAACCCAGACTGCATCAAAAGATGGAAGGTTGGCTTTCAAATGTTGTTTGGAGAGAGCTAAAAGGATAATTGCCAGCACTAAATTTGCATGGGCATACTTTAAACAGCACTGTGCACTAATTTTGTACTTAAGCTGGCTTTTACTGCATTGAGCTACTTTTCTACTGATGTTTGCATCTTACTTTTGAACACAGTTTGCTTCAGCATATTGAGATTTTTTCTTTTTTACAAGTGGGAGGAGACTATGTTTCTAAACAAGATGTAGAATAATGACCTAAGCACAGCAAGGGGGTTATAGATAGGAGTGACAATCTCATCTCCAGAACTTTGATACAGCTGGGCTCAAGCCTCTCTCACAGCATGTCTGTGCATCAGGCTCCCTTGAACAAGACAGCTTCTGTGTTTAACACCCTTCCTGAAATTGGTTGTCCACAAAACGATAAGGCAGTAATTTCTGATGTGAGAAGACATTTTTGTTTTACTATTTCAAGTGAGTGAAGAACATCAACCTCTTTTGCACAGGCTGCCAGAAACCCATCAAATGGTTGTAACTTCTGCAGCAGGGTCTGAGCCAGGATTTCGCCATAGGCTGAAAGAATAGGCTCACGTTGACATTCCGCCTGTAACATACAATCCCAATCCACAAGGAAAAGTTTTACATGTATTTCTTGGATACAGGCTGCCTCTTATTTAATCAGTGTAAAACTTCATGATGTCTCTGGCAGAAAACACTCAAAGTACTGTGAAAGGACAGATTTTACATTTATAGTGCCAATAAACCTAAGACAAGTTTACACAATCGCAGTTTTGTCTCACAATGAAGTGTTTTCACCCAGAACTATTTAAGGAAAATATATACAATTCTTCATCTACAGGCAGACAAATAAAAGTGCTTTTACCGTAAACAGGCAACATAAGATATTTAACAGCAGCTCAAAAAGAGGCTATAAACCCGCCACTTTCAACTTTAATGGAGAAAGAAACACTGTGATTTCATGATTAGCCATAAATGTCATGCAGTGCAGAGAGTTTCCTTTACAAAAAAAGACGACTCAAAATGGAACACAAAGTAATTCAGACCACAGCTAAGACAGGGAAAAATAGCATAATAGGAAAATAAGAGAAGAGATATACAGTAAAAAAATGAAAGCCATTTAGAAAAGGAATTGTAGATAGCAGTTTGATCTCAAGACATAACAATGAATTTGCCTGCACAACATCAGGATGCTCTAGGACAAGGAAGAAATCACAGCAAGTGCTGCAACAGGCAGCAGGCTGCTCCATTCCACCATGCCAGAGGCTGAAAGGAACCATCAAAAATGCTGCAAAAAGACGAGGCCACCCTACCGCTCTGCACTCCACAATAACCTGAAGAGCCCGCAGGCAGTCTCAGCCGCAGCATTATAAAGCCAGGATTGCCACGTTTCTCCCATGTTGAGGTGTAACATCTCTCTCTTGCCAGGGACAATCTTACCTAATTCTCTTTAGAGTAGCTGCCCGCTTATGTATTACCTATTTTGGGATGTCAGTTCAAGACTTATGGACAGAGCTATAGTTGCACCTACTGCATTCGTGCCCCTCTTCCTCGGACTCTTAACAAGTCACAGCTTTGCTGTACAGGAACTATACAAATCAGCATAGTACATAGACAGTCTTCTGAATATTTTACTATTAAAAACAATATTACACAGTAATTATTCTTTTCACACACTTCACAAGTGATTATCAGCACTCAGAATTAATTCTTGTTATTAGTGGTAGGACAATGACTGCTGACTGCAAACGTGTGTTTGTGCACATAGAGGAACGCATTGGTGTGGAGCAATGAGGGAGAATAAGTGAAGCTAAAATCATATAGTAAGAAATTAGGCCCTGTGGAACATCACATTTTGCAACCTATCAGATACAGTCATAGAGGGATGAAGATCTTTGAAAAAGCAAAGCAAGTATAGTTGATAACTATATTTCATCTTGCAGCAATATCAAGTTTTTAAGGTTGTGGTTTAAAGCGTTTGACTTCAGTCATTCATAAATATGGTGCTAAAATCCTGAAGTCAAATATTACATTTATTACTTCTGAGAGTAGTTTCCCTGATTTCAACCACTGGAATAAACGAAGATAAACAAATGAATGAGGATATGTAAAAGAGATTACATTGTTACACACCTATTTTTCATCATACTTTAGCATTTCTGATGTGCTACATTACAACAGCTACAACAATTCTTAAAATTAAGAATTGGGGTTAAAAAAATAAAATCAGTCTTTCAAAATAATCTTAACCGAAGTTTACATGAACACACATGTCCATGCACATACACATACAGATATAGTAATACACATTTGATGATCATGAGAAAGTCAAAGACCTGTGCTTACAAACACGGCCACAGATTCAGAGTGTGTACATTTCCAGATGTTCAACTTCCCACAATCTAGGCCTGATTTTGATAGAAGTTCCATGAAAAGACATGTCAACCGAAATCAATGCCTCATTAGATCAGTCCTCACTGGGCAAGACAATTCAATCACTTCACAATCCACAGGACAAAACACAGAGTTTTTTGACCTGTAAAAAAACCCCGAAAAATTCTACTGGTGTCCACAGATTTGTAGTTCTAACTTGACCTAGAATAAGCATGGAAAAAGCAAGACACAGCGCATAGGTCAAGTGAACTGGGAATATGGTATCCACAGAGACAAATTTCTCCTACCTTTCTTCTACCCATGTCAAATAGGCGGAACTCACATCCAGGAAATAGGGAAAAGGAAGAGGCCAGGTTGTCAGTAACCAGAAGAAAAAGAAAGAGATAGAAAGATTATTCCCTGCCTAAACATTGAGGGAGGTAAAGAAGAAATAATTGAAGAAGAAAGTGGAAGGGACCTTGCAAGGCCACCTAACTTCAGCAGATTTTATAAGGCAGAGGTAGTTGTAACTATGCAAACTTTAAAGACAGGCCTTTGGCTCATATGAATGTATCAAGTTATCATATTCCCATGCAGTGTTCGCTAAACAAATTGCAGCTCACCATCAGAGTACAACATGATGCACTTTATTTTAAAGCTCTGCACGACCTTACTGAATAAAGGGGTTGGCTTCTGGCTGTTAAATGTAGACACATCTACTTTAAATGCAAGCCAAGGGAGTTTAGAGCATTCTGTGACTGGATGCACTAAGCAGTGAGAGAAATAATGTTGTTGTTATTTTTTTTCTACTTGGCTGATTTTTTTCCAAAGACTTTTCACACTAAGCATCAAATCTGAAATGACTATTCTTTTCCTCCTATGAATTAGTCCATTAGAAAAATCACGATCAAAACCATATTGGACATAGTTCCTTCTTACACAGCACAATATTCGAGTCAGATGAATGGAAATGTCTGCGTGAATCAGGCTTGCTTATTAAGATACCTCACTCAGCTAACAGAAACACACTACTTGATTTATTATAGTCCCATGGCACATCAGTAGCTCACAAGTGCCATGTTACAATATTTAACAAAAGTTACACTACTAAATAAAGTATTTGTGAATAAATCAGCAGCAATTTGTCTCCAGTGCCTAAGTATGAGCAAAGTATTTGGTTGATTACTTTTTTCCTTTTGGTACAGGATGAAACTGCAAAACACATTTTAAAATCTTCAATTATGTTGCAAGTTGCAGAGTCTGTCATTGGCATTATTAGTCTGACATTTATCCTTTTGTTCAAATAGCTCTGCCTAATAAAATGTCCATATCTTTTTTTAACTACATAGCTTTCCTATACACTTGAGGCTTTAGATGCATTTTAAATATTAACAAAGCTTTCATTAAAATGCAGAAACAGGGGTGGAGGAGCTACTAGAAAAGGCTTTACTCTGTCTCCTTTAGTTTTATGTGAAAGTATTAATCAAAACCTTCATTAATATTGTATGAATTCAGAGGCTTTGCACAATTTTAATGTACATTACTTCTTATTTACATTACTTTTACTTTCGGGTACTCCATTTAACAAAAAATTTAGGAGCCTGAGGATATTTATGCATGTATAGAAAGTGCCATATTGCAGAACGCATGTTCCAGGCAAACTTCTGAATTTATGAAATGGAAAATTGAAATTCAGTTGGAATCTTAAGCAGCATTTCCAAAAATATGCATTTGATACGACAACTCCAGCTCTGAGATAGACTGATTATTGCGTGCTTGAGATTTATGGTTAAGGTTTCCTTCTTTCCTTCCAAGACTTAGGGTGAAAAAAAGGTGCACTGTTCACAGATAGAGACATTCACAGCCTCCAGGAAACAGGGAAAGGTAAACAGAATTATCACCTGTGCTGCTAAATACGGAATTATAGGATGAAACAACATGCCTGTTGTAGATTAAAGCAACAAATAGCAGAAGCTGTCATGGCATCTAAGGGAAAGTCCTTAGATAAACAATGTTAAAGGACAAAAATGATAAGAAGAAAGGAACATTTTCTTATTAGCAGGATATTACTAATATCCTGGGATCTGTACTTATCTCCTGGGATCTGTGCTGTTCGACATATTAATACATGGTCTAGAAAAGCTGATGAACAGCAGAGTGACAAAGTTTGCGTATTATGCTAAATAATTCAAAGGAGTAAACATGAAAACAGATGACAAAGAATTCAGAGAGATCTCATGGTACTGAGTGACCGTGATACAACAACAGATGACATTCAGTGTTGATAAATGTGAAGTACACTGGAAAGAACTATTTAAATAAATTTAAATTTTATAAACAATGTCTCCAGTTATTTGCCTGTGCTAGAAACACTTGAGCATTTTCATTATATGCATGACACCCAATGAAGGGTTTTTTTTAATTTAAGTGTCAGCATACAGGTATACAGAGCTTTTAATTTTCAATATTTTTATTTGCTTTTGTAAATACTCTAAATACATAAAGTAGAAAGCTGATCTATATTTACACTGGATGATGTAAGGCAGCTGCTTAGCTCACGCTCTGGGATTAAAAAATAAATAAATAAATAGATAGATTTACTGTGTAAGGCCTTCTCCGGGACTTTTACTAAGAATAAAGTTTATTTTGTTTGGATTTTACTGCACTAATGCAACACATGGATATTTTTCAGTTCAGAATGAGTTTATATTTTTCCTACAAGATTACACTGTAAACATAACAATAAAATCTCCATTCCAGAAAGCAAAAAGGAAAATAACTTAATAGTGGTTCCTCTTGAGAAATTGAGCTATTATGTTAGTGTGAGTAAGATGATTAAGGGAAAACTTAAATCCTAATAAAATCTTTTGGATTTATATAATTTGCCTTATTTTACAAAAGAGAAATGAAATTTTCCCACCCCAAATCAGCACCACATTCTAGAATACTTGAAATATAATAAATCCACTTTGTAATTTCTGGATTATAGCTGTATTTGTTCTAATGCAGATGTCCAAGGGGGTAAATTTGCAGGCAGCAACTTTAAATTTTAATGTAGGAATCCATGCATGTTGAAAATGAAACTGAAAATGTTTTATAAAGCATGTTTGACTGTGTAAAAATAGCAGTATTTGTCATTTGAGATTGTTTTTGTAATCTTCAAAACAGATATTACGCTAATACAAGATAAACTCAGTTGTTTGGGGTGAAGGGGATATATTTCAAGAAGGGACAAGAAAGAAAATCACCATAACATTTATTCTAATAAAATTACTCACATTCTGTATATGCAAAATCAGAAAAGGCTTGAGGGTGTCTCTCGTTTAAAGAAACTACAAACCTTGTGAGGAATAACTAATGTCACACTCCAGTTCAAGCTCCTCCCTTTGCTTCATTATTCCCATCTGTTTAGAGTTACTATTTGGGAACCCATTTCCTGGTGTCTTTCTAATTACACCTCAGAGCCCCCATGGTAATGTGCACACTAATCATGCATTTAAGAGCACTTCTGCATTTAGTGACAGCCTAGCAGGCAGAGAAATGAAGAAAAAAAAGTAGAAAAGAGAGATGAAATGTTAGGATTTAGGAAAGATGTATTACACTAAAATACAGGCAATTTCTTTCTCCAGTCAGAATAAGAATACATAAATGGTAAATGGTAAATTTACCACATGGTAAATAAATGTCAAACAGTATAAACAGTAAGGCCAAGAAGTATGAAGAGATAATCTTATCTATTCGGCTGTATTTATATATATATATATACACATAGATAAAGCTGGTTGCAGATATCAATGAAGAAGCCATGATACACATGGGTCTGGTGCACTAAAGTTTGTATTGTGAATTCTGAGAAGTACAAAGTCTACACTACCCAAGGCATTTCCAAGATCCCATTTTTTTTGAATCAAAGTACAAGAAGGAAATATCTCCATTCCAGGTTGAAGTATTACATCAGCCTAATGCTGAGGATGTCATGCCATTTGTTGCCTCCTTGCCTCTGATATTGCTGTATAGATACTAACCCCATACTGTAAACTTATGAATTTTCCAGTTCTCTCTCTCAAGGTATCAGCAGACACCTTGCCCTGTCTTTACGTCTCAAGAATGGTGTACTTGTATAGCTGGCCTTTGCCAAGCATCCAAGGTTTTACTGTATGTCACCACAGACTTAACAGGTAACAGCTAATTATCAGGCAAGATAGTTCAGGCAATCAGCTCAGTTCCTCAAAAAGAATAATAACAAGAAAAAAGACGGTTTCTTTCGAGGTGTTAAGCTGCACAGAAATTGTAATGCAACAGAAAGACAAGAATAGGATTGATTAGAAGCTATGATATGTTCACAGATCATGCTGGGTATCTCTGGTTAGCATAATGCATCTTTAATGCAAATCAATATAGACAGTCTGCCGATGGCCCTTGAGAAGGGAAGTGCAATCAAGCTGCCGCTCTGAAAGACGGAGCTGGTCCAGCAGTGAGGGCACAGGTTCTCTCTTTCCAGCATCAACAGGAGTGAAGAATTTGTCTGAAAATTACGGTCGTTCAAATGATTTTCATTGTTAAGTAGGCTGTGAAATTCAGGAAGATATTCTGGGTTTTGCCTTATAATGGCACAATTACTCATTGACAGAGCACAGTAGCACCATTGTGGGGAGCCGCTAGCAAACATCAGCCTCACAAGCTGGAGATGACGTATGATTTGAAAAGAAGTTGTAAAGTTTTCACTGTATTGTCTTGGAAGCTTCAAATCCCGCTCTCAAAACTATGAAGTTTTGCAGTAGCTTTTTTAAAGTGAGAAGTTAGAAAATGAAGGCACATATATAGCTCCAAACCCCAAAAATCTTATTTTCAGATGATCAGCTGTAATTGTGTAGGCCCTGTTCCCAAAAAACAGTAGGTAGGTAGTAATTTTTACAACATTTACTCATTTATTTCAACACGCTGTCTAGAGTTCTACTTCTTTCTATGAAAAATCTGCGACAGTCTCACTAAGTCTCTCCAAAACATATGGTCCTAACTCCACTGTTTTTAGTAACAAAATGGAGTGGGGGTAAGCAGTGATATTCAGCAAAGGAAAAAACCCTTACAATGAAAAGTCAGTAAATTTCTAAAATGCAGTTTACACTCCACATTAATTCAGGACCTTGAATTAATCAGAGATTTTAAAAATAGGTTGAACTAATTTCCCCTACCCCCTGTTCTCTGTAAACTTTTAAGTACTTGAAGTTGCAGAATTCTGAAACTAAAATTGGAGGGGGAAAATAGCATACTACTCCTCTAACAATCACATTTCTGTCTGAAAACACCGATTTATTTAAGTATTTAAGTATTTCATTAACATTTTAAATGTCATAAACTAGATATAGGCACACAGTTGGCAGCAAGCTCCGGTCCTGCAGACCAAATGCATGAGGAGATGAGAGGGCCTGCACCAGCCCATGCAAGAGATGGTCATGGGGATAACTGACCCCATCCTTTCGTCCCACGGCCTGAATAATTGTGGTGGGGAACAGGAGTCAGGAAGGGCACTTCTCAGATCACCTCATGTAAGTCCAATGTGAGAATGGTTCAAATGAACCAGGTCTTGGATCACAAAGAGCTGTGTGAGGAGCAGCACAATCCCCAAAGCAGCTGAAATGAGCAGAAAGCTTTCCAGGATTGCACTGCACTTGCTCTCCACAGACCATATATCTTTACTGGAGGAAACGTGCAGGGGGAGAGCAAAGTTAGTTATTAACTCCAGCAGTAAATCTCACTCCATGTGATCTTTGAGATTAGTGGCTACAGTTTTCCTTTGGCTTTTCCAGCATACACCACCATAACTCACCAGTCTGGTGAGGCATCTGAAGATATTGAATGATGGTAATTTAGACATTCAAATACACAGAAAATAGCTTTACTACCAGAAAACACATTTGCCTTCAAGCAGGTATATTTTCCATAGTAAAAAAACCCCACATAAGTAACTAAGAAATCACAAATTAATATATAGTGCTTAAAATTCACATGGATAAATCATCCTTAGAGCTTAATTTACCATAAAACTCTGAACATTTTGTTAAATAGATTAAATACCTGTAGAGTTGTAAAAATGTCTTAAATTTTATTACTTCTACATCTAAACGTAGGAACTTAAATCTTTAATTGACCATATAAACGTGTGCTTTCATCTTCAAGATGCTTAAGACTTTCAGCACCCACTAACATCGTAAACTTAGATATCTAACCCCTACTAAGCAAAAACAAATCTCCATGCTTCTAGTGTTTTCTTGAAGCATACCTTTAGTGTAGGATGATATTTCTCTCTCTGAGGAACAATTATGTAAGTAAAATTAGCACATATGCATTTGTTTACATTACACACACTTAAAAACCACACAACTAAAATTGCTTTTATGCAGTTTACTCTTTCATCTTACAATCTCACAGTTTGATGATTAACATATTTTTTTTCTTTTTTTTTTTTTTTTTAGTTACTGACATGTTAATTATATAAATATCCTAACACAGGAAAGAATGGGAACTTTGGCTTTGTGGGCTTTTTTATTTAGTGCATATTCCAGCACATCATTTCAGAAGTACCCTAAAGGGTTATCAATGAAAATGTACACACACGTAAAGGGAGTCTAACATTTCTAAGGGTTTTCAAATAGCTTTTCTAAATTTTCTGGAGATAATTTAGTTTTGTCTGTAAAAAAAATAAATAAATAAAAATTAAGCATTCCAGAAAAAAGTGTATGTATGTATGTATTTGTGTGAAGAAGAATTCTATCTAGTCCACAGGAATATAAAAACAGTTTACAGTGATGACGAGCTATCACAAAGAATAACTCAAGCCAATAGAAAAATCAATCCAATATGCCACACATAGAGCATGCAATTTAAGAAATCCACTAACGCTCAAACATCAGGAACAGAATTTGAAGAGTAAACATTAAGGAGTACCACATGGCAGGAAAAAAACCAAATGTGAAACAAGAGAGAAATGACCATACTAAACGACATCAAATCATGACCAGAAACCATTGTATAACACAAGATAACAGCATAAAATAAAATAATCTCCTTCTCATAAATCTGTTGTCAGGACTCATGGTAGCTCCAATGAACTGCTCCATCAAAGCCTAAACTCAAAAATAAATGACAAGTGACCCTCTTCTAATTCCCCATCCAAGCCACTTGGCTCATTACACTTACATTAGAGTGATAAAAGTCTGGCAAGTGAGTCATTGAGCAGAACAAGAAGAAAATACAATTTGATAGCTTCTCCGAGTCTGTCTATCAATCATCAGGTTTTGGAGGGGTAAAAAGAAGGAAAAACCTGATGACAAAAATATTAAGAGTTAAGAAGGTAAGGACAAACGTGCTGGAGGTTAAGAAGAAATGAGGAACTAAGAAGTAAAATGGCTCCCTGTAAAGGTATCAATTTCAAAAGTTAAACCCCAGGCGCAATTTCCTATGACTGTTCAAGGCATAATGTATTCTTTATTGCTCTAAAGAATACTGTGGTGGCAAAGTTCTCCACTTATCATTGGCACTTGGGAAGAGGGGAGATGGGGTGACTTTTCATTCAAAGAGAGGTCATCGGAAAGAATAGGAATAAAAACAGAGGCCAAGAATACGTGCTTCTGTCCATAAGCAACCCACAGGCCTTTTCCAGACTTGCAGCAAGCCATCCCTCCCTGGATCTTAGGCACCCTCTGAGACAGAGATTTTTGAAAGATGTATCATTGCCTGGATGGAAAAGCCTCAGGGCTCTAGAAATAGAAAGACCTGGAGTCATCTTATCTTTGGGGCATTCAGGATTTCTGAACATCCTGTGATTAAGGCTGGCCTGTTTTCACACAGAGCTCTGTGGCCTAAGGCTTTACAGGAAAGCTGTAGGCCACTTGCTTTTTTGTGGATGCACTTATATGTATTATGTATATACATATTAATGAGCTTCTGCATGAACTTAAAATGAAACTGAGCTCAGTCAAAAATTTCGCTCTGCTATCCCATGTCTTCCTAGTGCTCTGTGCTTTAACAGAGATGGGGCAACTTAAAAGCATTTTAACTATTTCTACTTAAATAAGGTATACAAACAATAAATCATTCCAGTCTTAAAATTATAATCAGGTATTGCATTGGGATTTCTTTTCATTAGCTGAATTATGGGGAGAAGACTGAGGGCAGGGGCAAAAAGCTACAAATAAATGTTTTTTCATGATTAGTTTTTCAACTTATTATGCAGTCAGTAGTAAAAGCTGTACAGTATTCTTCCACCTGTAAAGGGGAACAGAGGAGCTATCTGTATCCAGCTGCTGGCATTTCACACTGCCTGCGTGTATTTGTAATACTTGGACAGCAAAAAAAAGCAAAAGAAACAACATGGAAAGCCAGCATCCAAAGCAGACACATTCATTCATTTCCCACACTTCTCCCAAAACAGTGCTTCTTCCTCTAAACTCTTCTGTTCCCATATTGATGGGGCACAGGAAGATGTGCCCATTTGCTGCCCATTGCTGTTGTATCACCCAGTAATACAGGAAACTAAAAATAAGCGGAAAATAGATGCCTTGCCATTCCACATTATCGAAGGGCTTCTCCTTATCACTCACCTTGATCTCCTGCATGCCTGCCCCACACTCATGTGTCTAACTTGCATCAGTTCTCAGCCTAAAACTCACCTTCACATGGTGATCCTCCAGATTATTCAAATCCCATACAGGGGCTATGCACCAGCCAGCCAGGGTTTTTCTAAGTTTTTTTTATTTCCAAACTAAAAAGTTGATCTTTCTACTAATACAGAAATACTCAGTGGAGAATACCAGCTAGTTGTGAACCCGTCTCCTTCAAAAATGCAGTAGGGTATGGGACATATCCCACAAGACTGACTTGAAATAACAGCTACACAAGAAAGAAGGCAGGGAACTGCGTGGCAGCCCTGAGGCACTTCGCAACACTGTGTACTGAGATTGCTGCATCAAATATATTGCATTTTTAAAACGTGTCATGATTCCTCTTTTTTCTGCTGTGTTGAAAGAGATATGATTGTTTCCTCTTTCAGTAAAGACACAGACAAAAGAATTAATACCCATCTCTTAACCTGCTTCTTGAATTGGTTTTGCTCCTTCTAATTTCCGGCCAAAGTGTGTAGTCAGTTTGCAAGGTGACATTTGCAGAAGCTCCTTACAGACTGATTGGGGCCTGAGAGAATTCGTATAAAAAACGACCTTCATTCATTATAAAGTCAGACCTGCTGATATTGCCACACGCCAGAAAATCGCACCCGCTCCCCACTCGATGCTCAGAGAGGGCCGCTGCTGGATGCAGACCACAAGCGAGACAGGAAACAATAGACTGGGTGATCTGCAGAGCTCCTGATAACCCTCTGGTGAGAAGTCAGGGCACGGTGCTGCCTAGGGAATGCCAGACAGGAAAGGAAAAAAGCAAACTTTTATTGGAAAATATCCTGCATAGTAACAGAGAGCTACTTGGAGAGCAATACCAACTTCAGGCAGTAAACATGCAAATCCCTTCCCTTTGTGAGCGTCTGCAGGCTTTCCTTGTCTTTCCTTCTCTTTCCATCATGATTTGCCTCCCCTTTCAGCCTTTTCCTTGGAAGTTGCTGCATTTTTGCTGTAGCTAAAACTTTCTAATGCTGACACATCTGCTCCTCTACCCCTTCAAACCAAGCAGCTCAGGACAGGGGCACTTGCCAAATTTGCATTTGGAACAGAACAAGTCATTGCTCTGTATAAAAACATCTAACATGGATTAGTAACTTTGCCATGTTACCAATAACAGCAAATTGTGTTTGAATATTTCTCAGTACAATGCAGTACGCCTGCGTTTCAGCAAAAGAATGATAGTCTGAACTGCTTACATGGCTTTGGACGCGTACCAAATCTCTGTTCTTTCTTACTTCTTTGGCTTCGAAAAACACATTGGCAAAAGACAAGACGTGTTGGTTTATTTTTGCCCATTCACTCCTTCATAAATATTGCCATAACACACACCTCCTGGCAAAATATAGCTTTCATCAAAATTGGTCCCTTTGGGAGTTGCAGGCTATATATACACAATCCATGGCATTTTTAAATTATAGTCCCTGCTGCAGTGTAAATTCACAGCCCTTATGAACCAAAAATGCTGTAATTGAAGAATTTGCTTGATTACTTTGAAGTAAAACACAGAATTGACTGAACTATAGCTACAGTCCTTGATTTAACTTAATCAGATTTAATCATGGCACAGAAATCGAAACTCATGTTTTTGTGATGTGCTTCACAAAACCTTTCATAACAGCATGTGGTTAGGAAATCAGTCATGGTTTAAGGCTCCATGTATGACTTGTCAGTGCTCCTAAATATCAGGCACAAAGCTTTTGTTCAGGGGTAACTCAGGGAGTTTGCAAAACTTGATCTTCTTTTCACAGAGATTTGGAGGAAGAAAGATATTCATATGCTTTGGAACTAACCCGTGAAATTAAGTAGCTAATATCTCCAGATACCTCTCAGAGTTTAGGACTGCCTACTAGGGCAGCACCTCCCTCTGCATGTTTTAAAGGTAGATTATGAGTTAACATATGCATCTGAATTAGCTGTAAAAATTAACAGGTTTTAATAAAACAGTGATTGGCTCATTATTCCAGCAAACAATTAAAATGTCATTAGCTTTTCCACTGCTCACAAGACACACAGACTTTAAGATGTTTTAAAAATATTTGTGCACTATTATGGAAAATGATACATTGTCATGATGTTTGCATAAGGTTGAACCACACAAATAAATAAATAAATAAATAAACACATACACTCATACATCCACACATCATTGAACAAACCAGGGAGCTCACTCACAAACTTCAAGCTGAACCAAACAGTACAACCATCACAATTTCATGGGTACTTATTAATCCACAGTATCCCACTTGCTGTGATTTCCTAGCAAATAACACATGCACTAAAGGAAAAATCCTTTTTTGCTCTTGGGTTAAGGTTTGTGAAAAAGAGACCAGTTTTAACTGTCACCAAGAGAGGGCAGTGAAATATCTCAAATTATTAGAAGATCCCACACAACAGCCATATAACTTTATAGCACGCATAATAGCAAATAATCTCTGCAGACATTTAATTTTAAATTCTGTGGTGCATTCAACTGATGCTATATTATTTTTAACTAACATCCTCCCACCCATAAGTAAGTGTACTGTTGTGTTTGGAACTGGAAATAATAGAAAGAAGATTACAGGTAAAACTATGAGTCCTTATGAAATAAGATGTTACTTTTTTATTTTTTTTGCTATTTCAAACAGGTTTTTCAAAGCAGAATATTAAGAAACACCTGCCTTCAACATCCAAGTTCATAGCAGTGTATAAGTTTTATTTCCAATTTTAGCTGACTTGTCTGGAATGTAGGGAATTCACCACTTAGCTCTGTCCCACACTTTCTCTTCTTTCAAAACCCAAAATGGCAAGTTAAAGGCCTGCTTTTGATCCCAATTCTTAACGATTTTGTTCAAGCAAGCACCTGTGCTATGCTGTTCAGGTTTACTGATTTTTTTTAAGAAGTCAGTATCCATTATTTTGCCTAAGGTTATCGCAAGACTTTAAAGTTGTGAAGTTTAAATTGTCCTACTTCAAAATCTGTCATTAAAATAAGTGTCATAAGTCTATTCGTGGTCTCCAAAGGACTGCAACATCTTCAAGTCAAAGGTTTCTTGCCATTCTGAGTCTACTGCTATCCTCATAGCTTGAAGAATACAGCTGGTAAAAAAGCTGTACCTTTCTCTTTTTTTTTCACACCCAGGTGAAGATTACTGTTTTGCTGAGCCAAGATAGTAATCAACAACTGACCACGTAACATTTCAATGGAAAGATGTAATCCACAGGAAAATATTTTGTCTTTCACAGAAAAAAATAAGGGATACGTTCAACAAGACTTAAAAGAGATCACACTAAGAAATAAACTGGCCAATCTAGCACATAATTATATATATATACAAACATATATATATACACACATATGACTATATTTGCACTTGCCAAGTCACCTTTCAAAAGATATGCTAGAAGTGTTTAAAAAAAAAAAAAAAGAAAAAACAAGAGAGAAATACACTTCTACTTCATTTTATCAATGGCCTTTGAAGGTTTGGAGTGGCTTTAAGTCCTTTGTAAAAAAATTGATTTGCCAAGACCAGACACTTATATATGGGCTTTTCCTCCCTAAGGCAAATGGAATGAAAAAGAAAATACAAATTAAAATAATGATGAGGACAAACATTTCTTTAACAGGGTATCATAACATTTTGCATTTTCTTCATTGATGTTTTCATTTTCTCTAACAGAAACAATTTGCCTCAATATGCCAAAGTGGCACAACAAACTAGAAAGCAGCTTCTAATGACTAATGAACTGACTGACAATTTAGATGTTACAAAGCTGTTAGAAAAGAGCCTTATAAAACTTAGAAGGAACATACAACCAGAACCAAAAAGAATTAGGAGAAATTGATTTGTAATAAATGTGGGGTATGATGTTACATACTGAACACATTAAACAAATGGGGATGTGGTACACTAACAGAAAAAGATGATCAGAATTTCTTATTAAAGTTTCCTATTATATTTGTCCTCACCCCCCACCCCCCAAATTGTAAAAGCAGCATGAAAATCCTTGCCGTGAAATCAGTTTGATGTGAAATTCACTCCCCTTTGGACTGTACAGAAATGCTTCAGTACGTAGGGATGCTAAAAACATTTGTATTCAGTGCATCAATCCCTGCTTAATGCAATCTGTTGGTGGCCTACAGTCACAAAGCGACATAAAGATTGTATTCTCATGTGGGAAGATATCCATCACTTAGCTGGTCCTGTCATGTTTGCTTTCCTGCAGACACAATAAGCAGCAATGCTAAAAGCAAGCGGGGTGTAAGGTCTTCA